>NC_061826.1:16835306-16840306 GCF_019202785.1 Penaeus chinensis | reverse complement strand
AGAGGGACGGGAAAAGCGAAAATTATTTTTAAATTGGAGCAAAACACTAAAAACATCAGAAAGGAAATTAAAATTTTCGTGCCACAGAGGAAACCCGAATCGCGTGAGATCAAGGTCAACCAAGCTCTATCTTTCTTCTCTTCTTCCACCTTTCTTTCTTTCTTATTTTCTGGTTTTCTGTTCTCCTCTTCTCTTTTCTATCTTCACTTCTCTCCCTTCCATTCCTCTTTCTTCTTTATCGTTTTCGTTCCCTTTTTCTTTCCTCTCCTTACCTACCCCTTTCCCTCTTCCTCTCATTCTTCCTTCACCTCCCACTTTTCATCCCCCTCTGTCTCTTCGCCCCCTCCCCTCCCCTCCCCTTCCCTCTTCCTCCCCCTCCCTTCTCCAAGCACTCATGTCCATAACATGAACCGCAGCGACTGTCACCCGATAAAAGTTTATGGCCTCACTACAACAGTCCCCATCAAAAGACGTGTTGGGAGCCACATCGACCGCGCGTGCTGTATCTTGGCGGCCGTGCACCACGCGGGGCCGCCAACCAACAACACAGCTCGCCCTGCAACGCCACCGCCATGACAATATTCCTCACGCTGCAACGTTGCAACAGCGTCTTAGTCGCTTACCCCAGTTGACCTCTCCCTCTCTCCCTCCCTCTCTTGCTCCCTCTTCCCTCCCTGCAACACTGATTCGCCATCGCAGTCCGCTTGTGATGCAGGTGAGGGCGGTCCACTGACCCCGGGACTGTGTGTGACCCCGCCTCCCTTGCACGCCGTGCCCAACCGCCTCCCCCAGCCCCATGCCCCGCCTTTCCCGCTGGGTCACAACCCCTCGCCCGTTCCCCAGATGGTGAAGACGCTATCAAACGGCACCGAGAGAGTAACTTTAGACAGTCGTGAATGCCAAGCTTAAGTCTGCTTGCGTGGAAAAAGGTCAACCGCCACAGCTGTTGCCAGCATAGACCGTGTTCTTCGAGTATAATTTATCATCTTCCGACATTTCATGCAATATCATGCAGCACTAAACCACATACCTTCACCTAGGGGTTACTACCACCGCCATTCCCTCGATAAGTCACGCACCAAAGCACAAAATCCTATATTTAAAAAAAACGTGTATTTACATAAAAGCACTCGGTCGCGAAGTCACGTTACTAGGGCATTCGAATGCACGTGGAACCACGTAAGGTCATGTCCGCTCATTGTTCCAGAATGTGCAACAAAGCTTGCATGATGTACCCTGACATCCTCGGGCCCTCCCTCTTCCCACCGCTGACACTCCGTCCCTCTCATGCCCCTCTTCCGCCCCCTGCAGGCAGCGCGCCAATGGTCACGCCACTCCCCGCCCGCGCAGCAATTCCACATCTTTCAACCACTCAAGCGTCACTTCCAACCTTCCCTTCATTCCAGCAACTGATCCTTCCTCCTACATTTCCACCTACATACATTATGTTTTTCTTGTTTTGCTACTGCTACTATAAAACTTTTTTTATCGTCTACACCTTCACTGCATTTAATTGGTAGTGATCATCCTTACCTGTATATCTATATCACCCTCTTTTAGTCCTCCTCCTCCTCTTGCATCTAGCCCCATCCCGCGCACCAGCCTCATCCCTCTATCCCTCCTCGCGTTGCATCTGACGCCCACAAAGAATAATTCACGCCGTGTTGACCCAAGGGATCAGGTCCCTCAAAGGGCGTGGCGGGTCAGGCGAGTCAACGCACTGTTGCCATCCAAGGCGTAACAGGAAGTGTCTGCGGACTTCGCTTTCATTCAGTACCCTGCGAGGATTAAGCCGGTAAACATTAACTTTTGTAATATCGGGAAATCGTAATGCTTACTGTTTTGTTTCTGGTAATACTGCATGGTGCTTGGAGTGCTTTAAAATGTACTTAAAGTGTGAACTGAAACGTATAGTTTTATTTGTCAAATATAACAATTAACCCGAATGTATACAGTGCTACATCTGAAATATCTAAACACCATCATTAAGTATAAAATTAATATAAAAAGTGTCTTGGCGTCAGACGTGTCTCAATCCTCCCTTTCGCTCCTTATTTCTCTTCTCTTCCTTCCCCTCCCCTTTTTCTGTGAATCTGCCTATCTGTCTGTCTACTCTATTGTCTATCTGTCTGTGTCTGTCCGTCCGTCCGCCTGCCTTGTCTGTCTGTTTGTCTGTCTATCTCAATTTGCCTTATCTACCTCTCTCTCTCCCTCAAAATCACAGCCTGTACAGTCCAAGACACGCTGGCTCCCGTAGTTCCCTTTCGAACATGCGGTTCCCGCATCTTCACATATCCTCACGCTCGCTGCAGTCTGCTGTTGATCACTACAATTTTGATTAACCCTCTTCCGTTGACGGCCATGGGTAAAATTTAAGAGCTGATTGCCATGTCAATAGCAGTGTCTCCAAATTTCGACCAGTTAGTATATCAAGTCTGCGTTATTATTTTAATTTCGATTTTTCCGCTTCTTTTCACATCCGTGCGCTGCCTTTGTATTTCCTTCACAATGCCATGTCTGCCGAAACCTCATCCCCATAATCCCCAAAACATTGATAGCTTCTCTTGAAACTCCAATACAAACCAACATTAGTTACTCATTCCTCATATTTATCACTTGCGCAACCTACTAGCATTCCTACACCTAGCTACGAGGGATTACAAACCTTATATCCATTCAGTTAATCTTCTGACAGTACACGCAATTTAAAAGAGCAGGATCGTGGAATCTTGCTCTCTCTGTGCGCAGAGGATCGACACAGCGAATCAGGTCCGTCTGAGTGTTACGATTCCTTGATAACAAATTTTCCTCCTATTTGTTGGTTTCCGCTCTTTGACATTCGGGTGTTCATTAATTATCTGATACTTTGTTGCTGTTGTTTACACTGCGTCGCCGCCTTTAATCCCACAAAACCAGCAAGAGCGCTCGGCGCAGAGAGGGCGCGGGTGTGGCAAGCGAGACGGTCCGCGGGGCAGCGCGCGTCTCCCGAGGCGCAGCGCGTTTCCTGCCCGCCGCTGCGCTGGATGTCCTGGCCGGTGTCAACGTCCGCTCCAGTGCATCCGATGGTCCTCGCAGCAGTTGCCGCCACACACACCTTTCACCCACCCATCTTTCATCGGCACGCTTCCCTTCCGAGGCCGGATTATCCTCTTTCCACCGTCCAATATATCCCTCCATCTCCCGCCGCACCAGAATGCCACAGCCTCTACAGCCCTTGTTATCGTCCCCCTCCCTTTCCATCGCCCTTTCCATAACACCATCGCGGTCACACTTGTATCACCTGCGGCCTCTCCCACGCCCACCGCACTTGGTACACCTTCCCGGTACACATGTCTTCCACGATACACGCCTCCAAATACGGCACGCACTTCCCTGCGAGCAAGACTTACACAACCTCTCCATTAAGTATGAGCACTAATGGCTCCTCTCCTCCCGGCAAGTATTCAGAACTCTGTACCCAAAGCTGCGGACGAGAAAAAATACCACCCCAATGCATCTCTCCATCAACCTCCCCCCGCCTATACCCCCCCCCCCCAAGTTTCCCGAAGTAGCTCCGGCGCCCAAGATCGCGAACTTTTTGCTTCTAAAAATAGACGCCATATCATGCCCATATTATTCGTTCCTTAGCGATCAATACGCGTAATCTCTCGCCTTGTACTGTGCCTTACCGCCCCTCCCTTCCCTTGTAGCAGGTAAGAGAACATTTCCTCGCTCTCCTCCCTCTTTCACTTCCCATTTTTATGCATTCTCTCCATCTTCTTTCTAGATGTCACTAAGTCTTCCTTCATCCGATTAATTAGTTTTCAGTCTATCTGTTAGTTTAACGCCAATTAGGAGACAAGTTGTGAACGTGTTATTCTGACACGGTTCGCTAACCCTTCCATGCCGTGAGCATCGTCGCGCCTCGATCGCTTACGCCCACAAGCTGTTCCTTCCCACACGGTTGGTAGCCACCACCTCCCTGGCGTGAGAATGACGGCGGTACACTCCTGCCAACGCGCCCTGCCAACACCTCTAGGATAAGGTCATTCTCACTTACCTTGGCAACCAGGAAGATGCCTTAATAACTAAAGCTTATTCTTCGCTAAATTGATAGATAAATAAATAAATAAACAGACAGACAAACACGTGTGTGTGTGTGTGTGTGTGTGTGTGTGTGTGTGTGTGTGTGTGTGTGTGTGTGTGTGTGTGTGTGTGTGTGTGTGTGTGTGTGTGTGTGTGTGTGTGTACGTGTGTAACCCATACGTACATATTACTCGTGAAATTAATAATTTCTGTGAGTGAATGCGGGGGAGTATGAAACGGAGGGGGCAAGGGGCAAGACGACGGAAGAGAACGAGGGATAAAAATTAGCGCCATGTGCGTGTGCACGTCAGAGGTCCTGAGGCACAGCATGCTGGGCTGGATTATGAGAGGAGCGAAGACGGGACGAGTAGGAGCGCTGCACGTCAGGAGAGGACTCGGGGCGGGGAGGGAGGGAGTAGGAAAGGGAAGAGGCAAAGAAAAGGAGGGGAGGGAGAAGGAATGAAGCAGGGGAGGGAGGGAGGGAGGGAGGGAGGGAGGGAGGAGAGGGCGCAAGGAAAAGGTAAGGAAGAGGGGAAAGGGGGGGAGGGAAGAGGCAGGGAAGGGAAGGCAGGGAAAGGAGAAGAGATGAGCAGCTAGGGAAGGGACACAGGACGGAGGCGAGAAGGGACAGGGCAGGGAAGGGTGGAAGCTGCGAAGGGAGGGCAGAGAAAAGGAAAACGAAGGGGAGAGGGGAAGGAAAGGAAGAAGGGAGGAAACTGAGGTGGAAAGGGAAGGAATGAAGCAGGAACGGAGAGGTAAGAAGATAAGATAAAAGACTCAAGACAGGACGAAAAGAACGATAGAAGAATCACAAGAAGGAACGCCCCCCCCCCCCTCACCCCTTCCAGGATTGCAGAAAGGGAAAATAAATGAAAAGCCGCAAATAAAGCCTAAAAAGAAGAAAAAGCCAGGAGTGACAGGTAAGGAACAGAGCT
>NC_061826.1:16820306-16830306 GCF_019202785.1 Penaeus chinensis | reverse complement strand
AAAAAAAAAGGGAAATACACTCGAGCACTCTCTCGTATACGCGTGCGGGTGATATGCTGCGAATACATTCATACATGCACACCCACATACAGAAAAACAAAAAAGACAGAATGAGGGAGGGGGGAGAGGGTAGGAGAGGGAGAGAGAAAGAGAAAGAGGGAGAGATAAAAGAAAATGATAGAGAAAAGAGAGAGAGAGAGAAAGAGAGAGAGAGAGAGAGAGAGAGAGAGAGAGAGAGAGAGAGAGAGAGAGAGAGAGAGAGAGAGAGAGAGAGAGAGAGAGAGAGAGAGAGAGAGAGAGAGAGAGTGAGAGAGAAGACACAGAACAGACAGACATAAAAACGACAGACAGATCTAAGGTCGATAACAGCGAGAGCAGGCGGGAGCAGGTCGCCGAAAGCAGGTTCGAAAGGTGCTTGGGCTGGAGGAGCAGGCCGGGAGAGGCTCAAGAGGCGCGGCATGGATCGCGACTCAGCATAATGCTTTAGTAGGCGAGGGATGGGGAGCCCCTGGGCGACCGCGCAATATTGCGGTCGCTCGAACAACAGAAAGGAGAAATCTCGCTCCTATTTTGCGGTCGGAACTGCTACAGATATATCTTTATTCTTAGTATCAGACGCCGAAGATACTGTATTCTTTGGAAAAAATACATGCAAGGTAATCAGGATAGCGCTTTCTCTCTCCATATATCTATCTATCGATCGATCTACCTATATTCATCTATCTATCCATCCATCTTTCTATCAATCTATCTATCCATCCATCTCTCTATCAATCTATATATGTATATAATGTAAAACATACACCTCATACATACACTATACATCACTATATACAGTATATATGCGATAATCTTCCCTTGTGTCTGAGAAAATATTTGACTGCATTAACCTTTTGACTTCTCCAACGTACAAAACGAAGCAGGTGAGGAACAATGAAAAATAAAACCAGTTACAACCTTCTATCTTAACCAGAGGCAAAATGAGGCGCACAAAGCACACACACACCACAGGCAACTTACAAAGGCGATATGAGTCCTCCATAACCAGCAAGCAGCAGGACCAGCGAGGCAACCCAGCGATAAACCCTTCCACGTAACAGACGAGGCGTAAGAGGCCGTAGACTTGCCAGGGGCTGCCAGGACGCGTAATTGGGTCAGAAAGGGACGCCCGATTTCAGGCAGGATTTATCAGGGGGCGGGGCTTTTTTGGCACTGAGCAGAGTGGCACCGGCGGGTTGTGAATGCCGACGAAATGCATGGGCCGCGTTTCGAGGGTCAGATTTAAGGTCGAAAAGAGATAGCCTACGAACATGCAGCTTCCCTCTTTTCCGATTCCTAACGCTCCGCACTTCTTTTACATTTCCTAACGACCACAATATGTCAATCTGCCACCGAAGCAGTCTCCGTGCCAAAAATGAACGTACAAACACGAGGGAAAAAAGCTGACGTCGGACAGCGTCGGAATTCCTCTTCCGTTTACTTCCCGCGCCTTTGATGAATGCGCCCTAACCCCCGATCATATACACATGGGCGTAAAAAGCTAAGCCTCGCTGTCGTTTTAGGCGGCCAGTGACAAGGAAATCAAAGGAAATTCACTCGGAAGAACTGCGTCAAACCGCCTTTAGGGATTTATTTGTGTGAGCTGATATCATAACGGCACTACAGCAGATGTTCTTCAAAGAGATCATTTTTCGGGCAACGCCTTTTCTTCCAACCTAAAAGCAAATAAAAAGAATGTCTAATTTATAAAGACTCAGTTTTAACGAGAGAAAAAAAATTAAACGAATGTCACATGTCAGAACGGCAATACACACCTGGGTTTACAGGGAAAAAAAATGGAGGCACTTTAAAGTTGTTTTCCCGTTATACCCTGAGGTGTTTACACAGAAAGCCTATCGTGTCAGAGTTTGATATATTAGATGGGTAGAAAGTTCTCGCAGGTCCCTCCTCTTTTCACGCCTCATTTACCGCCGCGTCTCGAAATCTCTGCTTTCTCTGATCGGCCTCTCCTTTCCCGCCGTTTATCGGGAGTCTTTCGTGTCTACTTACATCGCCAATTGTCCGGATATTACAAAAGTTGTAACGATGGGAAAAAAGACAGGCAGGTGAGCTGCGAAATCCCGCGCTTTTGCTTTCAGATTCAAGAATTAGTAAGTCATCTTCTCTTTAAATACAACTGCACCCGATTCCCTCTCGTCGCCTTCTCGAGGTATTCCCTTCCTCAGACCCTCCTCTTCCTCCCATATTACCTCAGCGCCGTTCGTCCTCTTCCCTGTCGCAAGTATTTTGCGGAGGAAGATCGAGTGTTTCAGTGGCATCCGATAACGTCCCATGACCACAGCCGCGGCGCTCTTCCGTCACGGCAAGATATCCCGTTGCAATGTCTGTTTTCATAATCACAGACAGATACAAACACGCGTATCCCCTTTCTCCTTCTTTCTCTTTCTTTCTTTCTTTTATTTTCCTCTATCTCTTTCCCTTTTTGTGTCTGATATATTCATCCCTTCCCATCTCTCTCTCTCTCTCCCTCTCTCCCCCTCTCTCTCTCCGTCTCTCTCTATCTATCTATCTATCTATCTATCTATCTATATCTCTCTCTCTCTCTCTCTCTCTCTCTCTCTCTCTCTCTCTCTCTCTCTCTCTCTCTCTCTCTCTCTCTCTCTCTCTCTCTCTCTCTCTCTCCCTATCTCTCTCTCCCTATCTCTCTCTCCCTATCTCTCTCTCCCTATCTCTCTCTCCCTATCTCTCTCTCCCTATCTCTCTCTCCCTATCTCTCTCTCCCTATCTCTCTCTCCCTATCTCTCTCTCCCTATCTCTCTCTCCCTATCTCGCTCTCTCTCTCTCTCTCTCTCTCTCTCTCTCTCTCTCTCTCTCTCTCTCTCTCTCTCTCTCTCTCTCTCTCTCTCTCTCTCTCTCTCTTAACTCGAGCCCCTTCTCTCCCACCGGTCACCACCTGTCCGGAAGAAGGCCATAAAGCACAAGCTTGTGGTCACTCCGCTCTACTCCGCTGCCCGTCTCTCTCAGGTATAATCAACTTCCTACGCAAAGGCCAAACACACACGCCCTATAAACATTCACGAGATTATACACGCAAACAGTACAAGCACGGCGGCACACAACCGGTCACGTGATTAAGACCTGATGAAGGGCTGCGTTTACGCAGTGCTTTACACCTGCGTGACGGGAGCCCGCGAGCCTGTGGTGGGCAATCGACGTCAACAAAGGCTCAGCGGTCACCGGACACTCGCCACACCTCCGGAATATCCTGACACACTTTGTATCCGTACGAAGCAGTCTTTGCGGCGTACTCACACCCTCGATACGATACGATACGAGGCTTTCATGCTGGTGCGTTTCTTGTGTCTCTGAGACCAAGAAAAATCAAATTTTTAGCACATGTTTTTTTAAAACGTAGTATATCGCTCCAAATCCCATGGCCCTAACTATATAATTTAGAAGAAAGAAATTAAATATTTATTTTTTGATTAGGTATACTTCTGATTGTAGCCTTACTAATGTTTCGTAAAAAAACGTAAAGAAAATTAATCATTCCGCCTTAAATTTGTATCACGGTATACCTTCACTGAAACTCCCCAAACGAAAAGTTTTCTTTTTCAGGACTTTCTGAGCCTTAATTAAAACGTCGCGAAGGAAAGTCTAAGAGAATAAGCTCCTTCTAGTCCTTGGAGTTCCTTATCTTTACTCACATGAGTTGTTTCACGAAACAGGGCGACGTGGCAGTATTCACATCATCAAAAGCTAAACTCGCACGATAACAAGCGCCCTGGCCAAATTACCATAATCCGTTTGGCAATCATGCAGTCGCAAAATAACCAATGCTGTTCACATTGCGTCTTCGGGCAAAGTACACACAAGGGAGCACCGCGCCTCGTTCCCAAACGGGTTAACTCTGGAGTAAATGGTTAATCGTTGGGCCCAGAGAACATTTCAGCGGCTAGGAACAAACGTTCTTACAGCCTCGCGGTTTAACTATCACGTATATCAGTCAATAACACCTACGTTAATGAAATGAGTCCTGCTGAGAACTTCAGGGAAGAAAGTGCGATTTCGTACCGTAATCTCACGTTCATATACGATCAACATGGCCCTTCACTCGTGTGAATAAGTACGAAGATTAGTCTATCCGCATTGTCGTAAATCAGTGGAGTGTAAAGAAAAACGTGCAAATAACATTATAGCAAATCAAACAGTGCTCACAAAAACAAACACCCGTAAACCCTCCCACTCAGAGGGGAAAAATCGAGCGTCTTGCAAAAAATAGCAATGTTGACTCTAGCGCTCACCTCAGCCGCCATTGAATGACTCGCAAAAAGCGTGAAGGCTCGACAAGATAAGTATGAGTGATGAATAAGGCGACGTGTGCAAGGGAGGGCGTGGCCTGCGAGTCGACGCGGAGTCACGTGCAGGAGAGGGGGCTCCGCTCTTCTTGATGGACACGCGTCTTATAGACTTCGAATTACCTGGATAGCTTTCCCGATTTTCTTCAAAATGTAAGCCGAAAAACTAATAAAGCATACAAATACAAATAACATCTTGTACACACTTTTGGGTTATATCTCGTCCAAGGATAAAAAAATAATGGTGACAGTGACTGATGCCAGATCTTGCCTCGACGAAAGACGCGTATATCTCAAGCCCAGATGCCTGACACAGCCGTGGCAGGTCCAGAGCGCCACGCATGCCAAGGCGCAGCGGGTCGAAAACCGAGGCAGGTCAAAAGTGCCACGCATACCGAAGCAGCGAGGCGTTCCCGTGAGATATTGCAAAATGTGCAGCGTGATATTGCGTTGAAAGCTCCCTGAGGCACGAACTACGATTCAGGCATCGACTAGTGTACAAACTGGCCCGGCACTCGCTACACGATTTTCTTTTTTATTTACGTACTTTCTCCCTCATCATAGTGGACCGGGAGGCGCAACTGGCGAGCGAGCTATCATTACGCACCTCTTGGACGCATTCCTCCAGCCTGGCCTCAGCAGAAGGCGGAGAAGGTGCCAGTTCCCCCCAGCGGCGCACGGCTTTCCCTCTGAATGGCACACACAGAGAACCATACATTTCCCGCACAAAACCCCCAGTGATTACGCTCTGTGGCACTCACAGATTATCATAATCATCTTCTAAATCATTATTATTTGTCCTGCTTCCAGCCTTCACTGCCTTCGTCTAACAATTATAATGACGTTTTCTCATCTTTTGCAATGCTCTTTTGGGATATTTGTGCGTCAGTATTGAGTAACGCGTTCGCGCTGACGACCGCAATTGATCGCTTGCTCCTCCTCGGGTAATGGCGCGATCTTTTTGCAAGTGACTCGTCTTGTTTCCGAAGGAAATGGTACATTGATAGTTTACCTAGTAGACGTTTCTATTATCATAGTTATTATTATCATTATGTTCATTATCATTATTCTTTTTCTAATCTCCGTCACTTCTGCGTTATAACTATAACATATTTTCCTCAGTTAGCGTGCTCGCCAGATCCAAGCAATCTATATCATATAGAAAGTGTCCCTAAGACATACCACGAAGTAACAGTACCGAAGTAGGAGAATAAATAGTACTCTACTCACCTTTTTTTCTTAATCCTACTTTTAAATTCCACACACCCGATCCGCCCAATCACGAGCTTCCCTCTCTACCCTCACTTTGGCCAAGTTACCGAAATATCCTCTTGCCGGAGATATTAATGTCACGCCAAAATAACCAGCTACAAATCCTCCCGGGTGTTTTTGGAAACCATAAATCTGGCCCGGGGAACGAAAGGCAAGAATTAGAACCCTTACCTACCCCAGTCCCCTCCCCTTCTCTTCCCCCCTCCCTTTCCCCTTTACCCTTCCCCTTCCCCTTATTCTTCTCCAATTTCCTCATCACATTTCCAAGGATATTCCTGTTCTTGACTCAGTATGTTGAATCTGTATTTTCTTCCTTCCCTTCTACTCTTTTCAGATAAAAAAGCCTCTCTCTCCTTCCCCTTTTACATTTTCCCATTTCCTTCCTCGAATTATGAATACGATCTTGTAGATTTTGCTTTCTTTAAGTCCCAGGATCTCATTTCAAATCTTTCTTTTTTCCCTTTCCTTCCCTTTCATCTCTCTTTTTTCTCTCTCTTATTTACTATCGGACCTCTTCATCTTCCCCGCCTTTCACGCGCTCCGTTCAGCAACCGCGCTCTCAAGTTCTCAATCGATCATGTGCTTTTGGATTTTCTTCCTGATAAAACATATACATACACATATACATACATTTACACACACACACACACACACACACACACACACACACACACACACACACACACACACACACACACACACACACACACACACACACACAGATTTACACTCTCACTCTCACTAACACAACCACACTCACAGCCACACTCATTCTCTCTCTCTCTCTCTCTCTCTCTCTCTCTCTCTCTCTCTCTCTCTCTCTCTCTCTCTCTCTCTCTCTCTCTCTCTCTCTCTCTCTCTCTCTCTCTCTCATTCTATTCACTTTCCCACAAACAAACACAGTCACGTAATGCTCAAGTAAACGCATTTGCTTAACCTCCATCACGCCAGGCACTTACCTCCTCCCACGACGCCCCCCTCCCCCCCGGATGAGCCGCCGTTGAAGGGCATGAGGCCGAGGCAACGAGGGAGGAGAGGCACTCGGGAGGCGTCTTCAAGCAGCAAGGGAAGCACAGAGCGCCATTAGGCCGGAGGACGAGGCGCGTATTTTCCACCTCTAGGGCCGTAGGAGGGCGAGCGACCATCTGACCGCAGGCAATACTCCGCTTTCTAAGAACTGCGAGCAAAGGGCTTCTTGCTCCTGTGGGGTTATTGTTTTGGCGTCCGCTCCCGACCAGGAAGCTTTTTGCTTTTCGCCAAGTCTGAAAGGCTGCTGTCTCGTATTTGTTACTTATTTGTTGATTTCTGTTTTAGTTTTCTTACTTTCTTATTGTCTTGTAACGACAACTCTGTGAATGTAAATGGTAATCATGATTCCAATGTCAGAATTGTGTGAATACAGTAAGATGTAAATAACGCTGCCACAAACATGCACACTCGATGTAAATAGCCTGTTTGTCATTCAGACGGGAAAATTAACGCTCTGATTCCCGCTGTGCTAAAAGTAAGCGTTGATTTCGAAATGAACACAACAAAGTGACGCGAAGAATGCTAGCGTAACGCCGCCATTGCCAGCGAGTCATGCACTCGCACTTTCCTTGATTCTAGACCGCGTGCGAATACCACAGTTCCTCTGCATGCTGCCACGTAAGAGTACCGAGCGTAAGCGCTCCAACGTCTCGCATTACACAGAAAAGGGCAGCCGCCATAAATCCTTGCTTGCGGCTTGGGTTCGGCGGGACCTCACAGCTCCTCGACAAATCTTATATTACCCCGCTACATACCATAAACACAGTCCACGCGTGATCCAGAACTTCCCGCTAATAGGCGCAGGTAACCCGTCACAATCTCGTTTAACATTACGTCTGTGGTGTGATACAAATTGACGTCCATAAATTTGCAGCAGACAACACATATCACGGAAACCGGGTTCTTCCCAACATTATGCTTACTTCCGCGGGGATCAAATGACAGCAGCGGTGGTATGTCGAAGCAAGTCAAGGCAATAAACCCCACTTTATGATCAAGTCGGCGCGAACCTTCCCCTGTAACGGCAGCGGCGCCGATCCTGCCAATCCAAGGCTGACGGAAAACCTTCGTTTCTCTAACATTGACGGCCATTCGGTGTAATTGTGAACTCATCGTGCAATGCGTGACGTCACAGCATGGAGGTCGCGGCTTCTTAACCCCCCCCCCCCCCCCCGGAAGCGTTCTCTCTCGAGTTCACGGAATCGGAATCTGCGCTGAGAACAGCAGCCCCGAATACGCCATAAATCTCGCGAGGTGGAACCAAGGAGACAATGGTTTAGAATGAATCGAGAAGAACCCGAAACAGGGTAGTGTATTATGACCGACCCATCAAGTGATCTTTGAAAGCGATTGTATCGTTAAGAATCCACTGTCTGCGCTACACCTGACATATGTCTGCTTGTGCAAAACGGTGAGGCAGTAGACGACACCGCACCACCAAGCCTAGCGTGCACACTCCACCACACATCGCATAAACATTCACTGATATGCTCAACTTTCTCCCCACGTGTATTTCTTCAGGCTTTCCCACTGTATTTTTTTCTGAATGTCTTTTGTATCTTTTCTCCTTTTTTAAGATCCACGGAATTGCTTCCATTCACCGCCAGATCTCAAATGCTGAGCGGGCGAATTCCTTCTCATCTCCGACACAAAGGAGCGTCTTCCTTACTCAAACAAAACAAGTCAAGGCACTCATTCGCTGCGGTAATGACTGTGCATGCGACCTTTTCACTTGGAAATTCTCCTTACAAAATGCAGCCCCGTCGAGGTATGCCATTCTCATATGAATACACATTTCTAAAAGCTTTATTTTTAAGCTCTCCAAAGTATATTCAATTGCTCTTTTATATATGCAGACTCATTCAACAGTTCGTGTATCTCTTTCTTGAACTCCTGCAAGGTGCAATGCAACCGACACCGACTTCCATTTCAAAGGAACGACGTAATTAAAGGCGCGGGAACTAGCCATTCCATCTGATGGCCTCACCCGAATAGACAATAAAAACACCAAATGAATGTCTATTAAAAGTTTCAGATGGACTAGTAACTTCCCTACTGAGTCAGAGGAATGGCGGCGACAGAGATAAGGGCTTCTGCAGAAGGGCTTCTAGTACCCGCCTAGAAGCCCATCCGCAGAGGGCGTAGGTGGGGCGATTTTCTGGGACGACGACTACGTGTCTTTGCGTGAATTGCCGACGCTAAGTAAGGATACAATTTTTATTGAAAATTCGGCATGGGTATCATCTCAATGAGAAATACAAATCACAGACTTGAAGTTAGGTGATTATAATATCCAAGAAACACACTTCATTTAGCATTACATGTAAGACAGTCGATGTGTGAACAGCATGCATACATACATACACAGATACGTACACACACACAAACACACACACACACACACACACACACACACACACACACACACACACACACACACACATACACTACATATATATATATATATATATACATATACACACATATATAAGTACACATATACATATACATATATATATACATAAATATATATAATATATATACATACATATATATATAATATATATAATATATATATCCATCTATTTAACACGAAAAAAATCACCTAAATAACATAAAACATACATATTAATAGTCTAGTATACCGTACATAAGTATACTACGTTCCAATTTGTTTGCTGCAAGCCTAATGCCTGTTTAATCATCATGAAAGATCTAACGTTTTCCCGATAACGAATCCACTGCTCCACGCACTTTCTATTAGGAAGAGAACGCTCCATCCCACAGAAAGTTTCCAGATTTTGTGAACAATAGTTCATGAATAAAAGCATGGAAGAGGCGCTTTTCCCCGACATTGTTGTTACACCGACTTGTTTCCGCTTCTACTTGGTCACCGGACGATGCTCTTAATTAGGATAATATGAATTTCCTTGTCCTTTTACGCTGCGGAGACGAAGGATTTTACATCTTATCTTAGTCTCCCATTTCTATCATCGACAATCAGGAATCAGCTTAAAAATGGATTCGTGTATATTTTTCCCCCATTTAAACCTAAAATACATATTTCCCCGACAAAAAGAAGGAAAAGAAGTTAAAATATAATAATAAAAAGAAAAATTAAAATAGAACGAACAAATAAACCCACGAAATCTCAAAATCTACAGTTAAAAAAAAGTAATAACTTGGGGCAGTTCCACTTTCAAACAGTAACTATAAAGACATTTCCTCCCGACAGGTGCGTAATACCAAGGTGCGCTGCGTTCGGCGGAAGTTCGCAACCTGCGTCTCGGGGAAGGCTTGCAAAACACGCCCGGCGCAGTCACTCGAGCCACGCAATAAAC
>NC_061826.1:16787806-16802806 GCF_019202785.1 Penaeus chinensis | reverse complement strand
AGGAGATCTAAGGTCAGGAGCTCGACGAAGAGGTCACTCCTACCCCTCCCCCTCAGGCGAACCGAGCAGCAGGCGCAGCCGAGGATTCCTAAAAGGTTCATCGAGTTCGCCGTGTAAGCAGCGGGGTCCACGATACAGAAGGCGAGAGGGAGTCTGGATCATTTCAATTACGAGATGCTCCATGCTGTGTCTCTTCTCTCCCTTTCCTCTATCCCTTATGTCAATTCTCTCTTCTGAAGTCTGTCTCCAAGCCTCATCTCTTCCTCAACTTTCATCTTGCTTCTCTCTCAGAAAATCAGAGAAACTAACACAAAAAACGACAAGGCACAAACAGGCAAGAGCTGATGGTAAGTGATAAATAACATCAATTTTCATGAGGGGGCTTGATAATACAGGTGCTCATGACAAGTACCTTCTGCATCACAACATAGCAGATGCTATCAAGCCCTCCCTTCTCCACCATGATAGTTTCCCGGTCCACTTTTTGCTCCGTTACGAGATTTCCGATTATGTAAATATTTATTTTTCATCGCACTGTGTAACCCTAGGGACACACGTGCCGCGGCTGGCGTTTAGCAAACAGATGGCAACGTTTATGAATGCCTTCGTTATGCAACATCACACGAACATTTCTTTTCACAGGAAGCCTTTCATGATGTGACGAATGACTTGAATGTGTGTGTGTGTGTGTGTGTGTGTGTGTGTGTGTGTGTGTGTGTGTGTGTGTGTGTGTGTGTGTGTGTGTGTGTGTGTGTGTGCGTGTGTGAGTGTGTGTGTGTGTGTGTGTGTGTGTGTGTGTGTGTGTGTGTGTGTGTGTGTGTGTGTGTGTGTGTGTGTGTGTGTGTGTGTGTGTGTGTGTGCGCGTGTGTGCGTGTGTGCGTGTGTGTGTGTGTGCGTGTGTGTGTGCGTGTGTGTGTGTGTGCGTGTGTGTCTATGTGTCTGTGTGGATGTGTAGGTGGGTGTATGTGTGGATGTGTGGGTGGATGGGTGGATGGGTGCGTGCGTGCGTGCGTGCGTGCGTGCGTGCGTGCGTGCGTGCGCGCGTGCGTGGGTGTGTGCATGCATGCGTATGTATGTGCGTGTATTTGTATGCGCGCGCGCGAATGTTGGTGCGTGCATGCGTCACTCCTTACATCATTTCCGGTCTCAGCGTCGCAAAATTCCTTTGTCTTCGCGGCCGGCATTCCAACTGCCCATCGGGAAGCGTACGGCGGTTAAAGGGCCCGAAAAAAGTTATTGCGATAGCGTTCTCCACGCCGCTGCCACTTAGCTCACGCTGGACGCCCTCGTTTGCAGGCTCTTACTAGTCTTTAGCGAACCTTCGTATGCAGAGGCAGGCACAGTTGGTGTAGAATGGTGAAGTGGATGAAGGGTGGGTGGAAAGTGGATCAGTATGACAATCAAACTGGAAGAATATCACATGTATTGATGTATCCAGCAGGATATGTTCTGGAATATCCTGCTCACATACGCTATCCCGATTTATCCTCCCACGTCATACTACACACCAGCCTGGCTATTTATCTCGCCGATCGGACGGAACAAAAGCGGTATCGGATAAAGCTTACCGTTGAATTGGTTTATCACTAATATCCGAGTGCCCCTAATGCGATATGTAATTAGTACCAACCGGATAATAACAAATAACTACGCAAAAAATAAATTACCAAAATATATCACCATTGACAAGAAAGAAAGAAAAAAAAAACGTCATAAAAGATAACGAAATTCTGTACAGTTCCGAGGCAGCCACTGAACCAGACGCTGTGCCACACGGCGGGCGATGTTGAGTCGGAAATGAAGCGGCCACAACAGGGTATACGCGGAAGTGTTCCTGCTGCTGCTGCTCTTAGCCGAAATCCGGATCAGCGAGACATAGCTGTGAACGTGCACCTTTAAATGCCTGCAATGCATTAAGCTAGAGCGTGCGTGCTGCAGGAAAGGGGTACAGCAAGAGTGTAGGACTGCAGGATATCACGACCACCTTCCATCCACTCGCTTCTCACCCTACTTGCTCCTCACCCTACTTGCCCCTCCCCTCCTCTCCTCCCCCTCACCCTTTCTTATCCCTTCTCTTCCCTCCTTCCCTTTCTCGTCTCTCATTTTACCTTCCCCCTCCTCCTTTCCCTCCCCCCCTCCTCCTTTCCCTTCTCCCTTCCCCCACCCCATTCCTTCCCTTCGAGGTAATTAAAAAAACGAAGGGCGGAAACGACAGGTTGAGGGGTCCAGGTTCGAAAGCATATAAAGGAAATACGAGTGAATAAACTATGCAGGGCGACTAGAGAGACTTAACCACGAAACAGAATAAAACAGAGTCGTTTTATGGGAAAATGAAGCATAAAACCCACGCCCGAAAAACAAGATGTAACAGGAATGCCCCCCATCTCATACCACGCGCATGTGAACCTTGCAAATTCTACCACATTACATGATGAAGGCAAGGGAATTGGGGCCGGCGCACAATACGCTTATGTCACTTTCGCCAACAACGAAACGGAAATTCTAGCCCGTTAAAAAAAACGCACACACACACACACTTGCATTCATACATACACTATACACAATAAGGAAAAAAATAACTTGTTCACAGCGCAGATCTTTCCGTTCTTCCTCGCCTTCAACTCCTACAGAGCGGATACCAGGAAATCCCTCAGAAGTAAGCAAAACGCAAGGAAAATAATTCCATCCAACAAAAACAAAAACAAAAAAAACACAAAAAATCAACCACAAATCTTACTCCACTATGCACCGTTTCCTCTCCCCAACCGCCAAGGATCTTGCAAGATTTCGCAACAACGATCACAGGGGAAAAGGTAAACCAACGGGGAACAGTGCACACCACACAAATACCACTACCACTGGACCCTCAGAGAGCTAGTGTTATTGTGGTAAAATTATGCGCGTAATAAATTATTATCTAAAAAATGCTCCCATTATTAGTGCCAACAGAAGGTCATAAGCGGGAAATTTACTGTACAGCGCGGATTCTTGGGACAAATTATGTGCTAGACGAGTGTATATATATAGACAAAACTTGTGAATAACGCATTAAGAGGGGATGGTAGTGAAAATGATGATGATCATTATCAGTATTATCATTATCAGTATTATCATTATAATTATCATTACCATTAAATTATTACTATAATTACAATTATAATAATAATTGTTATTATTATCATTATCATATTCATTATTATTATTATTATTATTATTATTATTATTATTATTATTATTATTATCACTATTAATAATATAACAATTATAATAATAATAACAATAATAATAATATTATTATTATTATTTTCCTTGTTTTGTTGTTGTTATTGTTTTTGTTATTGTTATCGTTATTGTTATTATCATTATTACTATTATTATTATCATTATTATTTTTATCATTATTGTTATTCTTATCATTATCATCATCATTATTATTGCAATTGCTATGTTTATTATTACCATTACCATTATTATTATCAATATTATAACAAATAACAAAAACAACAATAATTATTATAATAATGATCATTAAAAAATAATGATAATAACTACAATATTCACAACGTAAATAATAACATTACATAAAACAATGTAACTAACCAAAACCATCCGCCTACTCCTGGACCAACGGCAAGAATCATAAAAGTAAGAATGAGATTAAGACGACATAAGGGAAGGAAGAGAAGAGGGGAACGCAACACTACATAGGCCCCTCTTATCCGGAATATATATATATATATATATATATATATATATATATATATAATGTACATAAATATACATATATATATAAATATGTACAAACATACATACATACATACATATATATATATACCCTTCGTCCCGACAAAGAGAAATAGAGAGAAAGGGAACGAGAAAGAGAAAGAGAGCGAGAACAGAGAAGAAACGGAGACCGCGAGAGCAGCCCTGCCCAACAGCCCCATCAAAGCATCAGGGCCAAACCAGGAAATTCGGATGCAGAAGGAGGCGAAGAAGGGAATAAAGAAAGCGGCTCATCTGGCCGGCGAGCCCCCGAGGCCCGTAATAACATCTCTCCTCCGCCAGGATCCCCTGCGTCTCCCTCGCTCCCTCAAGTCCAACTTTACGAGGATTATCTCGCAGCTTCCGCCGCGCCGGGGACACGCCGCTGGTGTTAGTATATGTGGGTGTGGGTTGTATGTATGTGTATACATATACGCACATTTGAGGTTATCTAATTTTAGACCAAATATTATGACATGGTTACGACAAATACTCGTACAGTCGGTCACATTCTTTATATATATATATATATATATATATATATATATATATATATATATATACATATATATATATATATATATATATACTGCACACACACACACACACACACACACACACACACACACACACACACACACACACACACACACACACACACATATATACATATATATATATATATATATATATATATATATATATATATATATTACACGTTTCATTTTCACTGTTTGGGAACTAAGGATATTGGAATTACACAACCCACACCAGATGAATCAATCCGAAAAAATACAAATAAAATATACACTTCATGTATCATAAAAATCACCTGGTACACTCAATCATCGCAATTACCTATTTACGCTCATATCATCGTATCATTACATCTAAACCCCGTGTTTATGTCCCCGAGATACATCTGTTCTGATGGCACGTCGTTGCGCCCTCTCTGTGCTATTAGCCCGATAAGAAGCGCTCCGTAAAAACAGCCAAAGACGCGGAAATTCACGACAACGAGCATCCGTAATAACTACGATCCGGCAGCCACGTACGACTGTTTTATTCAGCACCTGACATCCGTAACCGAACACCCCCTCGCAGGGCCCCACGCCCACACTCGACCCCACTCTGGCGTCGGCGCCCAATTACGGAATATCACCTTCCACGAGAGAGAGAGAGAGAGAGAGAGAGAGAGAGAGAGAGAGAGAGAGAGAGAGAGAGAGAGAGAGAGAGAGAGAGAGAGAGAGAGAGAGAGAGAGAGAGAGAGAGAGAGAGGGAGGGAGAGAGGAGAGAGAGAGAAAAAAAAGAAAAAAAAAACATTGTTGGGGTCAATCCCTCCTCGGCCTCGATCCCCGCGGCCGGAATCGCCTGAACTGCCTTCGCTCGGACAATTCATTTCCGCTTTCCGATAACGGTTAGTGCTTGGCTGTGCATTTCTTCCTTTCGTTTTCGGGTTCTCGTTCTCTTTCTCTCTGTCTATCTGTCTGTTTGTCTGCCTGTCTTTTTCTATCTCTTCGTCTGTTTGTCTGTCTGCTCCTCTGTCTATCTCTCAGGGCCAAAGACAAACTCGATAGACTTTCAGCTTTGCCATGCATCTTGCGAGCGAGTATCATTATTCTTTCTCGGTCCTTCCTACAGCCTCGATCTTCTTCAAGAAATAAAGTCATGGAAAGATCCCGAACTCCTGACAGGCAAGGAGAACATTTTCCCCATAACCTGCACGCATGACTCTTTTTTTCTCGTCCTCTCACACAAGGGGTCTCTAATGCATCTCCATTCCATCTCCTTCTCCCTCCTCTTCGTTTCCGTCACGTATTACTATTTCCATTTTACTGCTTCCCCGCCAAGAATTCAGGTCACGGGGAGGGGGGGGGGGGGCGTCGCTTTATTCTTTATCGTGGCTTGTTTCCTTTTTTCCCCTTTCCTTTCCTCTACTTATACCTCCCTCTCTTTCTCTCGTTCTCTCGTATTCTCGTATTCTCGTATTCTCGTATTCTCGTATTCTCGTATCTCGTTCTCTCGTTCTCTCGTTCTCTCGTTCTCTCGTTCTCTCGTTCTCTCGTTCTCTCTTTCTCTCTTTCTCTCTTTCTCTCTTTCTCTCTTTCTCTCTCTCTCTCTCTCTCTCTCTCTCTCTCTCTCTCTCTCTCTCTCTCTCTCTCTCTCTCTCTCTCTCTCTCTCTCCCTCTCCCTCTCCCTCTCCCTCTCCCTCTCCCTCCCTCCCTCCCTCCCCAACACCCTCTCTCTCTTTCACTACTTCAACTGCCTTCCTCTTCTTCTCTTTCCCTCTTTCTTCCTTCTTCTGTTCTCCCTCTCTATTTCCACCCCCTCACTTTGACAGTCCTATTTTATGACGTCATTTTACCTTACAGCGTCTCCCTACTTCCGGAACCTTTCTTCCTCCCCCCACTTCTAACATTTCACTGTCTACTTATCATCACAGGTTGCCACCTTCCTCCCATTCTCCTCCCGACCTCTACTCGTGAGATTCCCCTTATCAGTTCTCCCTCTTTTCCTTTTCCTACTTCCCACTTTCTTTTTTTTCTCTTAATTTCTTCATTAGCTTATTCCTTATTCTACAGGTTCCTCTTCCCCTCTACCTACTTTCCCCTCATAATTCTCTCCTTTACCTCTACTTATTCGAATTTTCCTAATCACTTCTTTTCGTAATCCTCCTCATCTCAGCTCTTTCCCTCTTCTCTTCTTTCTCTCCACCAATTCTCCACCCTTCACCCTCTCGCTTTATCTCCCCCCCTAACTTCAGACACACAAAACGCTCCTCCCAAATTACCAGCAATGACGTCATCGCGCCCTAGAAGCAAGCCTTTCCCTGCGAAATGGAGTCGAGCGAGAATAAACTTGAACCCGAATGCCTTTTCTCGCCGCCAGCTCCACTTTCGCCTTCTATTCCGAGACCGGAAATTACACTCGAGATAATAAAAAAGGAAGCCAATGATAATTGCCGTTGGAGTAACACTAATAGTGACTGGAGGAGCAGTTGTAGCCGAGTTAAGAGGAATAGTAATAACAATAGCAATATCATGATTGAGGGCAACGATAAAGATAGTAAAAATGTTCATTTTTGAAAACAAAAAGATTATTTAGGAGGGGGGAGCCGTCCGTGTGCGTGTAAGTACGTACGTGCAAGTGCGCATAGGTGGTTAAGTGCGTGTTTACCGGTGACACGGCGGAGTATCCTTGAGGTTTCTTTAGAATACTCCCCTCCCTCTCTCCCCTTCCCCATCCGGGCGGGCGGAGGACGAATGCCGTCATAATCAGATTAGGCGCCGGCACATGGACGCCCTCCGCGAAATGTTTTACGGCGGCCGCTTTAACGGCACGGGATAGCAAGGAATTTAAAGTGATTTTTTCACATCTCTGAGCCGCGTGAAACTAGGAGGAATGAGATATAAGTAAAAACAGTAAGACGGCAGTGCCTCGGAATGGGTGCCGCGGGACGGGTGCCACTTGGCGATGACAGTGATCGCCTTACTATTCAGCCGGAGGTGACGCAGAGGGAGGGGAGTCCTGCGGCACTTTGACGTTCGGCGGGAGCATGGAAGGGCGCGAGATTAGGGCCGGAGGGCGAGGAATGGAATTCGGGCGACGTGACAGACGGGCGCCGGCGCGACAATGACAGTGACAAGGTTCCGTGAGTGACACAGCCGGGGGAGAGCGGCGAGCGGCGGAGGCGGGACAGGTGGGGCGGCCGGGCTGCCAGCTGAAGCCAAGGCTCTCCGCATTCATTATTCCCGCTTCGCTCCGCTTCAGACACAGCTGCTGTTTACGACGATGCCCGAGTCTTTCGAGCTGCCACTTATCCGCACTGCTTCACAAACCCTTCATCACCCACGCCATCTTCCCGGCCTTTAAATTGTACACATTTTCTATTCTATAGTTTTTTTTCGTTCCGTTGATGAGAGAGGTAATTTAAACCCCAAGGAATGAAAATAGTCATGAACACGACGTTTGCTTTGGAACAAGCAACCTCCTCGTATCCTTGCCTTCATACTCGAAAAATATTTAAATTGGATTCAGTCTTCACATTATATTCAAGTTGCCGCCTTTTGAAGAGGATATTAATTTCAACACTGAATAAAATCTGAATTTAATTACGACAGCGTTTTCTTTTCCCTTTTCCCTGATTCAGCGCATGCAGTTACTAAAAGCCCATCACTACACAATAAAATGAATATGAATCCCATAGGACATTGTACCTCACACTTCCTCTCCTCATCCAGCGCCCCGGGGGAGACCAGCACCACGAAGCCCCCGGGTGCAACAACCCTCTTATAACTCATCTTTTAAAGTCTCCGAACAGTTTCATTATCGCCAGGTTCGTTTCCTCTCATTATCGTTCTGTCTCTACGCTGCTCCGTCGTCAACTCGGCTCTGCTAACCTCACCTTTCAGGAAATTACGCACCCGCGTCGCTGATCACATCTTCTCACACAACAATAACAACGACTCCCGAGGGCATTCATGTTCCCCAACCTACGGCAACACAGGCAAACAATGCGCTAACCCACTGTACTCTACTTCCTACAACCCCTCTTCCTCGTCCTCATCATAACCCCCATAACCACCAAAACAAAAACAACAACAGCTTACGTAGACCCTCCGACGGACGGCAACACTGCAGAGCTTTGACTCGGATGCTTTAACCCCCAACCCTACCCCAACCCCACTTCTAACAACTATATCTCCCCTTCATCTTATCCTTCACCTTTCCCTTTATCCCCTCCTTCACTCCATCCTCCACCTCCCCACTCCTTCTCCTCTTCACCTCCCCCTCCATCTCCCCCTCCATCTCTCCTTCATCTCCCCCTCCATCTCCCTTTCACCTCATCCTCCATCTCCCCCTCACTTCATCCTCCATCTCCCCTTCACCTCCCCCTCCATCCCCCAGCCTTCGCCTCCTCCTCCACCTCCCCCTGGGTATGCCCGAGGTTCGGGTCGTCGGAGCGTGTGATCCATCAGCCGTGACGTCACCGCCAGAGGATCTTTGGGGGTCATCTCGCGCCCCCTGTTTCTCCTTTTCCATCATGTGCTGGGCTTTTTCATCTGCTTTTACTGTCCTTCCATTTTTTTCTTCCTGTATTCATTCTATTTTTCCCTATTTCTGCTTTCCCCTCTTACTTTCTTCCCTTTCCCCCCGTTCATAACTCAACCTTAAAAAGTATTACTCCTTCATTATTTCGTTTCATATCTTTTCGTTTCATCTGTTTCCCCTCTCACAACCTTTCTATATCCAATTATTTATCGCTTTGTGCGTCCCCTCCCATTGCACATTCTCTGTAAGTACGAAAACAAAATCAATAATCAAACACGGAGTAATAGCATAAATAATCAACACGAGCTCCTTTTGCACCCCATCTCTCTCTCTCTCTCTCTCTCTCACTCTCACTCTCACTCTCACTCTCACTCTCACTCTCACTCTCACTCTCACTTTCACTTTCACTTTCACTTTCACTCTCACTTTCACTTTCACTCTCACTCTCCCCCTTACTCTCACTCTCACTCTCATTCTCATTCTCATTCTCATTCTCATTCTCACTCTCACTCTCATTCTCATTCTCATTCTCATTCTCATTCTCATTCTCACTCTCACTTACTCAATCACTCACTCAATCGCGTGTGTGTGTTTGTGCGTATTGTGTGCATGTTGGTCTGTTTGCCTCTGTCTCACTCTGCTTCTAACTGTTTCTCCCTCTATCTCTCACTCACTCTGAATCAACGCTCTTCACCCTCACTCCCATTCTCTCTACCACACTCTCCTCTCCCTCTCGACTTTCTCGAATAATCTGAAGCGTGATCCATCGCGGCGTCAACCCAACACATTATCAGGCGATTGGCTGCAATTCGGGTCCCAACATTCCTGTCCATAACACCGGGCGTGGATTTATTTGGTCCAACCCTCCCAAAATTTTATCTAAAAAAAGGGGGAAAGGGATCGAATTCCTTTGTCCAAATTTAATCAAACCCATCAAAAATCTATGCACACGTTGGTAGCACGTTGATAGCATCGTTCCATTTATCCCTCGCAAACATACAAAATAAGGGGGGGAAAAATATATTTACTTTGTATTATAATCATCCATCACAACATCAATACATATGTTAATACCAAATTGTGTTCGGCATAATTCCTTTCCCGTCATCTGTCTGTCGATATCAGTGGTTCTCAAATGAAGCAAATTTCCTGGGGGTGACGAGACAGTTTCTAAAAAATAATAGTAATGATAAATGAATGACCGATTTAATAACAAACTACCTAACCAATTCAATAAACAATGATAAACTATTTACTATTTACAAAAGCAAAGCTCGAATCACTTGCATTAAGAGAGCATAAGACCGTAAGTATGATCATCATTATCATTATAAAAAACAAACTATTTTTGGGTCAAACTGGAGAAGGAATATCCTCTTCCCGCACCAAGGGCTCTCAATGTCCTCATCCCTTTTGCCCCAACTTACCGTAGAGAAGCTGCTTTCTCGGCTTCATTTGTATTAAATCCAAAGCCAGGAATCAGCCAAGGCAGATGCTGATATGCGATGCGCACTGCTCTCTGCAGAGCCCCGCACCGATATTTTATTAAAGGGTAAAAATACTCTGTTTCCCATTAACGACGCTGCAGTTATATTTATCAAAGAAATAAAGCTCTAACTTTATTCTGTCATAAAATGAACGCTGTTTTTTTTTTTCTTAAAGGAATAATGTTTAAATTCTTTACTTCATGAGTAAAATTAATTAATTTGATATAAAGTGTATTAAAAAAACATTCCAACACATCTCTTTTCCTTTTGCGTCACAGAACGTGACTATAGCTCGTTTGCGATGGCACGGTGGTATCCTTCCCCCTCTGCTCCCCTCTCTCTTCCTCACCCCTCTCTCCTCACTATCCTGTGCCCTCTCTTCACGCTCTCCCCGTCTCCTCTTCTTCCTCTTTTACTTTTACCTTTACCTTTACCTTTACCTTTACCTTCACCTTCTTCTTCTTTTCTTCTTCTCTTCTTCCCTCATCTCCCCTTACCCTCCCCTTACCCTCCATCATCATCATCATCATCATCATCATCATCATCATCATCATCATCATCATCATCATCATCATCATCATCATCATCATCATCATCATCACCATCACCATCACCATCACCATCATCATCATATATAATGATAAAATCAAACAGAAAAATAAACATGGGAAGGATTTTATTCAAACCAGCCAACCGAACACGGAAACACACGTACGCACGCACCCACTCTCGCACCCACACACGCAAACACGCGGAGGCGAGGGGGAGCGGATGCCGTCTGAGCCGCCACATCAACATTATCAAGAGAAAATTACCTTTCCCGTAATGTGTAATTTCCTCTCCACTTGACTGGTTTCCTCTTGAACGGCACTTGATTTTTGTCGAAGGATAATAGACGAGGAAAAGGGGGGTCAAGGAGGGGGGTAGAGGGAGGGGGGAGGGGAGGGTGTGCAGGAGGAGAGGTGAGAGGGAAAGTGGGAGAGAAAGGAGGAAGGTGAGGTCGGGTGTAAGAAGGTGAGAGGGTAGGGGGGGAGAGGGAGGGCAGGAGTATGGAAAAAAGGGGAATATGAGGAAGAGGAGGAGGAAGGGGAGCAGGAGAAGGGGAAAGAAGAGGAAGAAGACGAGAAGAAGGAGGGAGATTGATACGAAAACGAAAATGAAAATGAAAATGAAAAGGGAAAGGAAAATGGAGACAAAAGGGGAATGGGAAAGGGAAAGGCCAGAAAGAGAAGAGGCAAGAAGGCTCAAGACACACGCCAGGACACCCCCGACCCCTAACCCTTTCCCCCGAGCGCCCTCCCGCCCCCTTCCCGCCCCGCCCAACACCGCCCTGACCAACGCTTTATATTTTTATCGTCCCGGCGTCCATGCACATCCATTACGTGTCCATCACCGCGCCGGGGCAGCGCCGGGGGCCTTTTGTCTCGCTTCTGGACGTTCATCTATTATTCCTTTCACGCCGACGAAAGTTTCCTCTCGATTTCTGAAACTGGACCCTATAACCGTCGCCGGGAAGGAGAAAGGAAGGGTGGAACGGAGAGGGAGATTTGGCATTCATGCATACGTGGACACACACACACACACACACACACACACACACACACACACACACACACACACACATACACACTCACACACACACACACACACACACACACACACACACACACACACACACACACACACATACACACACACACACACACTAAGAGAAAAGACAGACAAAGAGACAGATACACAAATTAATAGAGAATATGACTATCTAACGGACAGATAAAAGAAATACACAGATGAACAGACTGACAAACAGACTAGATACATAAATAGAGACAGACACACAAACGTGCTATAAAATCCGCCAACTAAATCCAAAGAAGCACACGAGTCTCTCTCCTAGTTTGAAGCGAGGGGACCGAAGGGCAAGGAGGGGAAGGAGGGAAATGAGGAAGGAAGGCGAACAGGCCAGGGGCGAGGAGGGAGGCCTGGCAGGTCCCAATCCATCACAGTTAGACAAACACACACAGGACCCTTAGCGACACATACCAACACTCAGGGGTCTGCGCAACCTGTTTCCCAAGAAAAAGATTTCGTCCTTTAGAAATATGAGTTGAAGTGAGTATAAGAAATAATTCAATAACTGATAATGATAAGAAGAAGTATAAGTATAAATACTAGTAGTAGTAGAATTAGAAATAGTAGTAGTAGCAGTAGTAGTAGTAATGATGGTGATGGTGGTGGTAGTAGGAGTAGTGGTAGGAGTAGTAGTAGGAATATCAGTAGCAGCAGCAGTAGCAGTAGCAGTAGAAGTAGTTGTAGAAGTAGAAGTAGTAGTAGTAGTAGTAATAGCAGTAGTAGCAGTAGTAGTAGCAGTAGTAGTAGCAGTAGTAGTAGCAGCAGTAGTAACAGTAGTAGTAGCAGTAGTAGTAGCAGTAGTAGTAGCAGTAGTAGTAGTAGCAGTAGTAGTAGCAGTAGTAGTAGCAGTAGTAGTAGCAGTAGTAGTAGCAGTAGTAGTAGCAGTAGTAGTAGCAGTAGTAGTAGCAGTAGTAGTAGCAGTAGTAGTAGCAGTAGTAGTAGCAGTAGTAGTAGCAGTAGTAGTGCGGGTGGTAAGAGTAGTACGAGTAGTACTAGTAGAAGTAAATTAGAAGTAGCAAAACTATTATTACCATTATTCCCACCATTACCACTAGCAGCAGCATTATCATTACAACTACTATTGTTGAAACAAAAACATAATAAAAACAACAACAGTAAAAAGAATACTGGCACAAAAAACAACAGTACCGACAGCAACACCAACAATGATAACAAAAGCCACGAAAAAAAAAAAAAAAAACAAGCAAAGCCAGTAAACCTCGCGAAGCCCCGCCTCCCCTCAGCTTCCCGGATCACTCTGCTCAGCGTTTAAAATGCCTTCGTCAACGACGCCCATGAAACCTTTCGAACGCCCTTGAGCGCAACTGCAGCCCCGGAGGCGTCCATGCCGATGCCGCCCTCCGCCTCCCATGCCGAGGAGTCTGCCCGAGTCGCCGGCTTGATGCAGCGACAATTAATATGCCAATAAAACGAAGCGTGCATACTGGCCGTGTCTGGACCGATGGCGGAGACTCTACAGCTTCCGACTTTAATAAATGGACGTTTTTTTGTTTAATTCTTTCTATTGACAGTCATTATAATTCGAAATGCCTACATTAATCTACAATGTAAAATGAGATAGATTTCTTACATGACATGCGCAAATTGAATCCAATTCTCCGATAATTTATAAGCGAATTCATTAGACAGGTAACAAGTCGTTATTAATCAGCTACACCCGTGTCCATTTCCATTGGTTATAATCACGACAAAAAATATAACAACATTTATATATAATATGATATCTATAAAAGTAATTACCGAGCAAAAAAGCATGAAAATCTCCCAAGCAAAACGCCCCGAGCGTCCATCTTCCGTTCTTGCAAGCAACGCAGAATTGGCCAGGAAGACTGCAGGTCAGCTCTGCGCGCCGGTCTAATGGGTAGCCATTAAGATGATGCTGGTCAATGTCGGAGCGTAGACCGTCTTGTTAGTTCAATATCTCCCAGGGTTACCATGCCTGGGCTTAAGAACTGGGAAGGGGAGAGGAGGAGGAGGAAGAGGAGGAGGAGGAAGAGGAGGAGGAGGAAGAGGAGGAGGAGGAGGAGGAAGAGGAGGAGGAGGAAGAGGAGGAGGAGGAAGAGGAGGAGGAGGAGGAGGAAGAGGAGGATGAGGATGATGAGGAGGAAGAGGAGGAAGAGGAGGAGGAGGAGGAGGAGGAAGAGGAGAGGAGGAGGAGGAGGAGGAGGAGGAGGAGGAGGAGGAGGAGGAGGAGGAGGAGGAGGAGGAGGAGGAGGAAGGAGGAGGAAGGAGGAAAGAGGAAGAAGGAGGAAGGAGGAGGAGGAGGAAAGTGAAAAGGAAAGGAGGGTGGAGAAGGAGAAGGAGGAGGAGGAGGAGAAGAAGAAGAAGAAGAAGAAGAAGAAAGAGGAAGAGGAGGAGGAGGAAGGAGGAAGAGAATGACTGCAAGGAAGAAGAGTATGTCAGGAGTGGGGGGGGGTGAGGAAAGGTTTAGGAAGAGAAGAAAGACTAGAATAACACTATGACACACTATGACACAGTAAACAAAACAAGGCCACATCAAACCAATGAAAGTGAGCAACAGAGTGACGGAAGGCGTGGGGAGAGGGGAAGGGGGAGACCAACCATACAACACACTCCAAACACCGAACATAACAATACCAAAACAACGGGCCAACCTCTTGAAGGCCATTGCAGCACTGCACCCCCCCCCCCCCCATATCTTGCCTAGCCCATGTCAACACCGATCTCTCCAGCATTGCAACCCCCCCCCCCCCCCCATCTCTTGCCTAGCCCATGTCAACACCGATCTCTCCATCTCCCGTAGCACATCTGGCCCAAGGCACTCGTCTCCGTCCCTTCAGCTCTGGATGGGTGACTGCTATTTGTTGCACAGGGCGAGAGGGAGGCAGACGGAAAAGGGCACTGACAAAGGGACATCAAGAAGAAAAGGGATACAAACACAAGAGACGAGGAGGGGGGAGAGAAGGATCGTGACAAAAGAGAGAGAAAGAGAGAGAGAGAGAGAGAGAGAGAGAGAGAGAGAGAGAGAGAGAGAGAGAGAGAGAGAGAGAGAGAGAGAGAGAGAGAGAGAGAGAGAGAGAGAGAG
>NC_061826.1:16770306-16772806 GCF_019202785.1 Penaeus chinensis | reverse complement strand
GGGAGAGAACAATACGACCCTCGACTTCCCTTTTATTTTCAGTTCAATGGAATAAAAAGAAAAGAAAAATACATGAGTAAAAATAGTGACATAAAAAATCCCTATCCTCTTCCCCCTTCAAACAAGAGAACTAAAACTGACTCACGCAATATCAAAACTAGAATAAGATCTCTGATAAGAAACTAAGCCGCAACTGCTGGTCCTGCCCTAATCATAAACATCCCCGTGTTACATAAGCATCAAACCCGCACTTACAACCGATTCCAAAGGCGGTTAACGACCTATAATGCCAGAGCAAGGAACGGAATACGAGCTTAATACAGACCCTTAATAAGCATCGTCAGGAAAAGGAAACAAAGCCATAACTCGGAAGGAGAGGAAGCAGTATTAATTCACTCTTAGTTCGAAAAATAGACGATAAAACATACAAAAAAGCAAAAAAAAACATAATAAGTATGAGATCTCCTATCCATGATGTCAAAATAATCTACTACGTCACCAAGCCCTGATTTCCGAGTCCGATTAAGGAGAGCGCGGAAGGGGACACACAGCCCGGACTACTTAAGCAAGGTCAGGGGAATGTCCGAGAGATAGAAATGAAATGCCGAATAGGAGAGGTTGCGATGCGGGTAGGCCTACACGTACATTTGGGAGGGAGGGAGGGAGGGAGGGAGGGAGGGAGGGAGGGAGGGAGGGAGGGAAGGAGAGAAGGAGAGAAGGAGAGAAGGAGAGAAGGAGAGAAGGAGAGAAGGAGAGAAGGAGAGAAGGAGGGAAGGAGGGAAGGAGGGAAGGAGGGAAGGAGGAGGGAGGGGGGAGGGGTACAAGCGAGGGGAGGGGAAGGGAAGGGGATGGGGAGGGGGAAGAGGGAGGGGGGAAAGGAGAGAGAGAGGGAAAAGAAAGAAAAAGAATGAAAGAGGGAGGGAGAGAGGGAGGGAGAGAGGAAGGGAGGGAGGGAGGGAGGGAGGGAGGGGAGGGAGGGAGGGAAAGAGGGAGGGAGGGAGGGAGGGAGAGATAGATAGATAGATGGATAGATAGATAGAGAGAGAGAGAATAAGACTCTCCACTCTCGAACTCCTCAACCTCAGCTAAGGAAGGGCGCAAGGAAAGAGCTCTGGCACCGATCAAGAAATAAACAATGGAGAGGAGGAGAGCAAGAAGAGAGGAGAAGATAAGAGAAGAAGAGAAGAAGAGGAGAAGATCAAGAATGAATCACCCAGTGAGAGAACTAACGCACACTTGAGACCCGCAGTAATAATCACACTCAGCGGAAGAAAAACACACTGGCATTCTCCCGTTCCTTTCAACCTGACAAACACCCTCGAGGGAAGGTACTTTTCTCTCCACCCCCAATGCAAAAACACAATGTCCATGATTCGCTACGACAAACCGGCAAATTGCACCTAGTGGCCAAGAATCAGTTTCGATTTTTTATACGGTGGACTCTTCGGCAAAACACTCAGAAGGGAGCGAGAAATTAAGAAAAATGGAAATGAAGGAGAGAGAAAACAAGGGAGAGAATGGGAGAGAAAAAACACAAAAAGGAGAAGAGATACGAAAGGGAAGTGGAGGCGGAGGAGGGAGGGTTGAAGCAAATGGGCAAAGGGAAAAGAGAGAGAGAGATTGATAGCAAGAATGCGGAAGAGAATGAGGGCAAGGCAAGGAATGGGAGAGGAGAAGGAAGTGGAGAGGAACGAAGAGTGGGAAAGAGAGGAAAGAGAAAATAGGAAAGGCAGGTAGAGGAGAATGAGAATAGGAGTGAAAGGAAAAGAAAATAAGGAAAGTAGGAAGGGAAAAAAATGAAAAGAAAGGAGGAGGAAAGAGAAAAGGAATTTAATTAGCGAGGAGGTAGATAAGATAGAAGTGAAGGAGATAAGAAGAAAAAGAAAAGGGAGAAGAGGCAGGGAAGGAAGGAAGGAAAGACAGAAGGAAGAAAGAAAGAGTGAAAAGTGAAAGTTTAGATGTATATAGGAGGAGGAGGGAGGGGTGGGCGAGAGGAGTAAAGTAAAAGAAGAAAGAGGGGAGGGAATTCGAGGAAAGGAGAAGACAGAGATCTAAAATGAAACACACACACACACACACACACACACACACACACACACACACACACACACACACACACACACACAAACACACATATATATAAAATGTATATATATGTATGTATATATATCAATATACATGGGTATATATATTATAATAAAAATAAAACAAGAACAATAATAACACTGAATAAGTAATAAACATATTTCCTCCAACACCAAGGAGAATGTAAACAGCCGCGCTCCTCCGGGGAAATTAGTAATGAACCTGGCCTCGATGAAAGGAAAAAAATAGTTATTTCTCGCCCCCTATGCGGTTTGAGAGATCAAACAAAGCCAGCTCTCGAGGCTACCGAGACTGCCCGGTAAAATAGGCTTAACATCACTCTTCGCAAAGCATACTAATAAATAAATGAATAAATAAACAAGTAAATGAATTAATAATATGGCAAATACAAATT
>NC_061826.1:16760306-16765306 GCF_019202785.1 Penaeus chinensis | reverse complement strand
AGAAATGGAAAAGAAGGGGAGGAGAGAGTACGGCAAGGGAGGAAGGGAGAAAAGGGGAAATGGAGGAGGGACGGCATGCGAGAGGAGGGAGAAGAGATGGAATGAGGAAGAGCAGAAGGTAGAAAGCCACACATGCCCGATGGTTAATTTATGGTAATTGCAACATTCGCTGTCGCACTCGTCTACAGCCACTGAGCTTACTATGCTGTTTAATGTTAATGTTTACCAAATCATTCATGCAACCGTTTATACGTTACATCTCTTATGCTACGCATAAAATATCCTTTCCTTCTGTGGTTTACGAGACAAAGAGCAAAAAGCGGCGAAAGCCTCTCATTAATGACCAAGGATTAAAAATGCAGCCCTTGGGAATCCCGGCATCAAGCAGATCTCAAACGTCCCCGGCCCCGAGTAAAAGCAGGCAAAATGCACGAATCCCTTGCCCAACACACCCTCTGCCAAAAAGCCTGGACGCACGCGCAAGACAGCGAGTGACGTCATTTTCTCACCGTCGAACGCCAAAAACGTTCTCCTCCCCCATGACTCTGTAAGGGGGGTCAGCGGCAAGAAGTGGCCTTGCAGGGAACGTTTACTTCAACGGTAACAATGGGAAAGGCGTGGTTTTGCTGGGCCGTAGCGTCACGCCACCGAGCGTCCAGGACGATATTAAAACCGCACTTTTATCTCTCCCGACATGGGGGATCTGCCGCAACGCATGCAGCTGTCCGGCCATCCGTCTCTGCTTCCCAGCGGTGTCAGGCTGCATGTTCGAAACGGACGTTATTATTCGCAGTGGCTGAAAGCGATTTCATATACCAGTATTCCAGTCTTTCATGAATACCAATTCTGAAAGCGTTCCAGTTACATATGGCAGTATTCCTGTCTTTCGTGAAAACCAATTAGGAACGATTTCGAGTTAAAGAAGATAGTATACCTTTTTTTTTGTGTGAAAACCGATTCCATTAACGTTCCAATTCTACAAAATAGTATTCCTAATTCCAAAACCTCTCCAATTACACCCTATCCAAACCGAGCCTGCGACAAACGGCGATTAAATTCCATCACAAATCTTGAACGCAGTCTACACACTCCACCGGCTGTTTCATATCTACAGTCTTGTGAACAACAGGAAGTATGCATGATAGAAACATCCTGAGAGAATCACACCACAGAGAAAGAGTCGACTTGGGTAGTTAGGAGAGCAGAGAGCGCGGAGACCCCCCACCCCGCCCTCGCCTCAACACCAGCAAAGGGAGAGAGATTCAGATGGGTGGGCCGGCGGGGAGGCAGCGGCGAGGGAGAGATAACACTTCGCCCACGCGTGGCTGTGACGGTTACACACACGTACGCATACACGCTCGAGCGGAAGTGGTTTTATCTTCGCCGCAAGGTACCCACGTCTGTCGCTACCGTCATAAGGAGGGTGATTTAGCATGCCAACAGATGCTTACTAATTGACGCATAAATTTTCTTCCTACCTGTTTCGCGTGGTGTAACCCTGCTGGCCATGTTGTAAAAAAAAAATCACTGAAGGCGTAAACACACACACGCTCACACATGAACGTGCCTGTGGTGACACACACAGACACACAAAAAACTATCCTAAATTCCCTAAAACTTCTTAAATAGTTTCGAAAAAAATACCCCCAAGTTGCATACCTAAAATTCATTCCTACCGCAAAAAGGTGCCTGGTCGTAACGATTTTTTATGCCCTAAAGAACACGATTTCCAAATAACCCATAATAGGATAAGCTGCCTGTCCTTCCTTCGATAACAGAAAAAAAATGTGTTGCATATTCCAGGATCTAAATTCTTTCGGATTAATAATAATAATAATAATAATAATAATAATAATAATAATAATATATATGTTTAGACATGACGTAAGTCAGAATAATCATAATTATGAGTCCCGATGTAATTTTTCTTACGATGAATTAAATGATTATACTGTAATTATGACGTAATATACAGAAATTTCAAACTACCTAAATTCCCTGTTTCGTTCTCAATCGTATCCATTTCTTCGCCGTACTTTAGCCAAACAATCAATCTAGTCAGTAAAGAAAACAATATTCGAAACCTTTATACACCCGGCCTGTTATGCCTAATAAACCCTCAACAGTCAGTCAGCCAGTCAGTCAACAGTTACTCCCCAGCATCCTCTTGAGCGGGCGCGTTATCTGGATGAATCACACACGAGCGCCAAGATAAGCGTAAGATAAAGAAACTGGGCCTCCTGTCTTAGGTAACAAGATCATATCGCTGGTCCCAACCGGCCTCCATTTTCCTCCACACGCCGTTTCTCCGTTCCTCCGTTCCTCTCCCCCGGATACTTTTAATTTCATGCTAATGGCATTCGAATCCTGAATTACTAGTAGTTGTGAGCCGTAAGAGGACCTAGTAATTAATCATTCGCTCACACACGGTAAGTGGCCTAATTAGAGGTCGGGTATTCATTCAGGTCATGAGAACGGCGAATCTACTGTTTTTTTATATCCTTTTAGTTTTCATGACTTTTTTCAATGTAGCAGACGTTAGGCAAAATCTGAATATTGCAGTTCCTCGTGTAAACTACAAACATCTGAGTGCATAACGTTACACATGCATTCGGAGCGACTCTCCCGTGACGACAGGCCCTCGCGCCCGCATCTCCGCAGCGATCGACCAGCTCTGGCAGCGCGTCCGGACCCCTCGCCCCCGATGCGCACCAACACATCAGTAATCAAGTGATGCAAGGCTGACGGACAGTGCTGACTTTGCTGCTCGCGAACACTTGCCGGGGACACCCCAGGAGCCAGGTTCCTATCCTGATCTCAAGTGGCACTCCGCAGTGGCACTCCGCCGGCCATTATCACTCACTCACCGACCAGCAACCTGCAGTTTTCCTAAAGGATTTGCCTGCCTTCCATCCAAACCACACCAAACCACAATCCCAAACGGCGCGCCAAATGCCCTTAGGCTACCCATCTAAAGCATATATCGCATATCGTTTGTTGACATTCCTCTGGTTCGAGCCTCGCCATCACCTGACCGCATTCCGCTGAGCGTCTTTCCACCTCGTCCTTATTCCATCAGCCGCAGACCAAGTGACAGCCCACAGCTTCTCCATCATATGTCAACATTCCACGTGTCACGGCCTCGCCATTATCGTTTAAGCTTGTTGTAGCAATTACGAGCAGTTTCTTAACATTCTGAAGTCCTACATTACACGTCCGTAGTGCAGACTACTCTTTTTGAGACGCAAACATGTATTTCTAAACATTCTAAAACATCCCTAAAATTGAACGACACGTCACACGTTTTTTTTTTTTCCTGAATCTCAAAGTTCCCGAGCTGACACTCTCCATGAAAACATAGCATACACGGCCTCCCTACCACTGCTTCCGCCCCATCAACATTCAGTATCTTTCAGGACGACACTGTATAGATCTCTTTTTCCTAACTGCCCACAATTACCCTAACGATGCATACCGGTACCCTTAGAAATACATGTATACAGAAAAAAATAACCCTAACTGTAATATGCATTCTACATATAATACATTTGATCAGATATACATCTACAGTAAAATTATCAACATTATCATCATAAAACATATTTACATTCTTTACTCTATTCAAAGAAGCACACGGCACCCAGCATCGACGACCTACAACGCGTTTCAAAACTTCAGGAAACCAGATTAGCTCTCGTCAAAAATACATAAACAACTCTCCCCAACTGGAAATCCAAGCTTCCTCTCAACTGTAATAAGCATCAGAGTCTCAACATGATTTCCGATAACCTTCATCTCAGAAGAAAAGAAACAAACAACGGGGAAAGAAAAAAAAAGAAGAAGAAAGATAAATATGGAAAAAGCAACACCCAAAACGGGAAAGAGCAACGACAACAAAATAAAGAAAAGCAACAACAACAACTACAGAAAAACAGGAAGCGCAACGACAACAAAAAAGGGGGAACACAAACAATAACAAGCTATTCCCGTCTTCCCCACCAAGCGATTCAAAATCCCCAATCCTCTCGAGCGCGCACCTGTAGAGAGAGGATGCAACGCGACCACAAAGGCGAGGGCGCAGAGGAGTCGCTGTCGCCCGACAAGCACCCCGACCATGTCCCACGGCGGCGACGGCGGCTGCACTCAACCTTGGTGCAGGGAAGCCAAGTGTGTCATGGTAACGGGGGTGCGGTGCTGGCGGTGCAGTCCCTTCGCCCGACGGAGCGAGCGACTCATAGAAATAAACCCAGGAGAAGGAACAGACGAAGATGAAAATTAACAAGACAAAAGAACAAGAAGTAGTAGAAGAAAAAAGAAGAAGAAACAAGAAAACAGAAGATAAAGAACAAGAAAAAAATGATTATGATGAATACGAAGAAAAAAAGGAAGAGAAGGAGAAAGAGGAAGAGAAAAAAAAGAAGAAACGAACAGTCAAACAGCCGCATTAATGAACTCTACACAGCGAATCCATACTTACTTGTCCAACACAACGGCCATCCTTAGCTACCATGTCTACTCTTTACCGGCTTACCTGAAAAGAGAAAGAAAATGTTTTAATTATCAGCGCACAGACTTTTGTGTTCATCTATATAATATATCCACCAGGGAGAGGAAGGAATGGAAAAGGGAGGAAGAGGAAGAGGAAGAGGGAGAGGGCAGGATGAAGGAGGACGTGGGAAAGGGGGAGGAGGGATGGTAGGAGGAGGGGAGATAGTAGGAGGAGGAGGGATGGTAGGAGGAGGAGGAGGAGGAGGAGGAGGAGGAGGATGAGGATGAGGAGGAGGAGGAGGAGGAGGAGGAGGAGGAGGAGGAGGAGGAGGAGGAGGAGGAGGAGGAGGAGAAGAGGAGGAGGAGGAGGAGGAGAAGGAGGAGAAGGAGGAGGAGGAGGGGGAGGCGGAAGAGAAGGATTAGAAAGAAGAGGAGGAGGAGGAGGAGGAGGAGGAGGAGGAGGAGGAGGAGGAGGAGGAGGAGGAGGAGAAATAAGAGAAGGGGGAGGAGAA
>NC_061826.1:16747806-16750306 GCF_019202785.1 Penaeus chinensis | reverse complement strand
CAATGCGTACGTAATGAGATCTTTCAGGGAAGAGATGACAATGATTACAAACAATACCCTATATCCCATGAATAATATATAATTCCTTTTTTTCCAACATACAAACGAACAGACGACAAGAAATACGTTATCGTATTTACAACGACATAAAACTAAGAATCCTAGCGCTAAAATAAAACACCCGAGCCCTTCACAATCCTACTGTTGCCTAAACGAAGTCACCTCTGCCTTTCAACCTATAAATCTTACATCTATACATCTTGAAGTACACGAACAGGCAATTACGCTCTCGAGAAGAAAATGTCACGGTGACAGATGGTGACAGCTGTAACACACACGCAACAATTAGCCGAACCCGCTCGCACTCCTGTGACACTTCGAGGGCGTGACACTCGCCCGCCTTTCTCCTGGGCGTGATCTCCGTCCCGTCGAATTTAGCTTTTATTCTTCCTTTTCTTTTTAGTTTCTTTTCATCTTTTTTTTTACGTTTTTCGTGCTACCTTTTTCTTTTTCGTTTTATCTTTTTTTTTCTTTTTTTTCTTTTTTTTTCTTTTATCTTTCTGTTTTTATCTTTTTCTTATATTTTTCTTCTTATCTTTTTATCTTTTTCTTTTCAACTTTTTCCTTTCACCTTTTTCTTTTCATCTTTCTTTTTATCTTTTACTTTTTATCTTTCACTTTTTATCTTCCACTTTTAACTCCCTTTTTATCTTCTTTTCATCTTCTTTCCTTTTTCTTTTTCGTATTTTATTTTTTTTCTTGTTCTTGTTCTTCTTTCCTTTTTCTCTTTCTATTTATTTTCCTCTTTCTCTCCCCCCCCCCCCCTCTCTCTCTCTCTCTCTCTCCTTTTTTCTCTCTGTCTGTGTCTGTGTCTGTCTCTGTCTCTGTCTCTGTCTCTGTCTCTGTCTCTGTCTCTGTCTCTGCCTCTGTCTCTGCCTCTGCCTCTGCCTCTGCCTCTGTCTCTGTCTCTGTCTCTGTCTCTGTCTCTGTCTCTGTCTCTGTCTCTGTCTCTGTCTCTGTCTCTGTCTCTGTCTCTGTCTCTGTCTCTCACTCTCACTCTCACTCTCACTCTCACTCTCACTCACTCACTCACTCACTCACTCACTCACTCACTCACTCACTCTCTCTCTCTCTCTCACTCTCTCACTCTCTCTCTCTCTCTCACTCTCTCACTCTCTCACTCTCTCACGCTGTTACGAGTCACGAAATGTGCTTTGAATTTAAAACAAAACACTTATATCAAGATGTGGCATGAACGCTGTCACCAATCAGGAACATACTGAACAACCTTTATAAATCCGATAATTGTTTTTCCTTTTTCTTTTCCTAAAAAAAGAAAAAAATAACTCAAGTGCGATATTTAAAATCAAAGGGTATGCTAGACTAATCGCTACATATTCATAAATGCTGATAAATACGTTTTTTTTTCGAACTGGATCACCTATATTTATATCCTATGCAGTAGGCCTATATATCATAACAACTTGACCCCGAAGCATTGAATTGTACTGTACAAGGCATCCCTTCTCCGAAACGCAACTCTTCTCTAAAGTAAAACATAAGAGAAAAAATATATAAAAATATAAAAAGCCACCATCACGGATCCACTTGCAGCATCCCAGCATCAAAAAATCTCCCTTTATATTTCCTATTTTATGTCCGACCCAAAATGCCCATAACAAGCAAAGGAAAGAAGCTTACTCATGACCGAGGGGTTAAAAGCGCTGAGAACTATTACTTCCCTCTTCTCTACATTTCTTCCCTTTCTTTTATTTCCCCTTCTTGCCTCGTCTCAGTTCCCCTGCCCATCTTTTAACTCGTCTCCTATGTCCCTTTCTCTGCCTCTTTCTTCCGTCTCTATTTCCAATCTCCATTTCCCTTCCCACCCTCTTCCATTTCTTTTCTTCCCACGTCTCACAAAAAAGGAACCTTCCACTATTATCCTTCTTCTTTTTCGGTTTCTGTTTTTTTTTTTTTCTTTTCTTCCTCCTTCATCATCTTCATATTTTCCTTCTCTTTCTCTCTCTCCTTCTCTCTTTCCTGTTCCTTCTCTCTCTCCTTCTCCTTCTCTCTCTCCTTCTCCTTCTCTCTCTCCTTCTCCTTCTCCTTCTTTCCCTCCTCCTCCTCTTCCTCCTCCTCGGTAATCACCCAAGGGAACTAACTCATTTTTGATTCATAGGCGGCTTAACGGAAACCCAACCACGGACGCACTGGAGCCGCAAGGCCCGAACGAGAAAATGCTCGAGGGAGGGAAGGTAGACATCGGATCACGTTGTGTGTTATCGTGTTTCTCGCTTCTTGATCTCTGCCCTTTCGCGTAATTTTGTAAGTGGCGAGTTCATTTATTTAAAGCAAGCAGACCCCGCTCACACAAACACACTGATAAATCACCTTTCGCTCTATGCAATTTCGTCCGAAACCTGGCCTCTCGCCCAAACACCTCTTACGTCCCATCAAGAGGTCCGTCGTCCCCCCCCCTCCACCCCGGGATCCCCGTCCT
>NC_061826.1:16735306-16737806 GCF_019202785.1 Penaeus chinensis | reverse complement strand
GGGAGGAGGTGTGGGAGAAGTGAGGGAGAAGGTGTGGGAGAAGGGAGAGAGGAGGTGTGGGAGAAGGGAGAGAGGAGGTGTGGGAGAAGGGAGGAGGAGGTGTGGGAGAAGGGAGGGAGGAGGTGCGGGAGAAGGGAGGGAGGAGGTGTGGGAGAAGGGAGGGAGGAGGTGTGGGAGAAGGGAGGAGGAGGTGTGGGAGAAGGGAGGGAGGAGGTGTGGGAGAAGGGAGGGAGGAGGTGCTGGAGAAGGGAGGGAGGAGGTGTGGGAGAAGGGAGGAGGAGGTGTGGGAGAAGGGAGGGAGGAGGTGTGGGAGAAGGGAGGGAGGAGGTGTGGGAGAAGGGAGGGAGGAGGTGTGGGAGAAGGGAGGGAGGAGGTGTGGGAGAAGGGAGGGAGGAGGTGTGGGAGAAGGGAGGGAGGAGGTGTGGGAGAAGGGAGGAGGAGGTGTGGGAGAAGGGAGGGAGGAGGTGTGGTAGAAGGGAGGGAGGAGGTGCCGGAGAAGGGAGGGAGGAGGTGTGGGAGAAGGGAGGGAGGAGGTGTGGGAGAAGGGAGGGAGGAGGTGTGGGAGAAGGGAGGGAGGAGGTGTGGGAGAAGGGAGGGAGGAGGTGTGGGAGAAGGGAGGAGGAGGTGTGGGAGAAGGGAGGGAGGAGGTGTGGGAGAAGGGAGGGAGGAGGTGTGGGAGAAGGGAGGGAGGAGGTGTGGGAGAAGGGAGGGAGGAGGTGTGGGAGAAGGGAGGGAGGAGGTGTGGGAGAAGGGAGGGAGGAGGTGTGGGAGAAGGGAGGGAGGAGGTGTGGGAGAAGGGAGGGAGGAGGTGTGGGAGAAGGGAGGGAGGAGGTGTGGGAGAAGGGAGGGAGGAGGTGTGGGAGAAGGGAGGGAGGAGGTGTGGGAGAAGGGAGGGAGGAGGTGTGGGAGAAGGGAGGGAGGAGGTGTGGGAGAAGGGAGGGAGGAGGTGTGGGAGAAGGGAGGGAGGAGGTGTGGGAGAAGGGAGGGAGGAGGTGTGGGAGAAGGGAGGGAGGAGGTGTGGGAGAAGGGAGGGAGGAGGTGTGGGAGAAGGGAGGGAGGAGGTGTGGGAGAAGGGAGGGAGGAGGTGTGGGAGAAGGGAGGGAGGAGGTGTGGGAGAAGGGAGGGAGGAGGTGTGGGAGAAGGGAGGGAGGAGGTGTGGGAGAAGGGAGGGAGGAGGTGTGGGAGAAGGGAGGGAGGAGGTGTGGGAGAAGGGAGGGAGGAGGTGAGGGAAGGGAGGAGGTGTGGGAGAAAGGAGGGAGGAGGTGTGGGAGAAGGGAGGGAGAGGTGTGGGAGAAGGGAGGGAGGAGGTGTGGGAGAAGGGAGGGAGGAGGTGGTAGAGGACATGAGAAGGGGAGATGGTAAAGGATGGGGGTAACTCTAGACTAAGTTGAGACACAACTTCAGATGGTTCTATCGGTCCATATTCATTTTATGTTTATCGTTTCTTTACAAACAATATCACTACTTTTCCAAGCGTATAGAAGATACATAACCTTTATAAGTGTATGTCTAACTTCGTAATCGGTCCCAAAACCACGTGTAATTGGCTGAAGCGTTTAAAGGGACGCAGGTGGTCAGCGGAAGACAGAAAATGTACACTTACTCGGATAATTGTATATACCGGTAGACTGAAGACTTGTCAGGAATGTTCGAGCGACACATGGGCGAGGAAGGTGTTTTCAATTATAAAAATGTTGTATGAATTGAATAACAGAGTATCAATGAATCTGCAGTGTATATATAAAGGCCTATAAGCATACACGCAGAACATACTGAACGAAACAAGTCCTTCGATGATCTAAAGAATGCACTTTAAACTCGGAATCTTCTCGGGCATAAGAAACAGAAAAAGGACTCGTAAATCTTCCATGAATCGTGTCATGCCTTCCGACTTTCCGGTGGGGATACGGCTCCGTCATCTGGTTGGCTTAATAATTAGAAGAGGGGGGCTGGGACTCCGTATCTCTATCCTCGCGTGAGGATATGCTACACCGACCACGCGGCTCCGATCTGTCGACCGGGGTGCTCAGCAACCTTGATTATTATTCTTGGAGTTCCCTGTTATGTAGCTCCTGAACTCCCGCCTCCTTTCTGAAGTTCCTGTTTCATTGTCAATCGAATCAATGGGAACAATCTCTGTCGTTATCATTTCAAAATACTCATATTACGATGTTTATTAAATAAAAGCATTGTGGATTACACTTTTGTCGTTAGTGGTGAGTGATATCTCTCTCAGGGTTTTTGGTTGATGACTGAACCTTGGGAGCCACATTCTCGGAATCAGTAGCGTTTCTCCCTCAGGCGAACAGATGAGCCTGTGCTTAAGATGGCCCGGTAGATGGACCGAGGACCCACAGGCCCATAAGCACACCTACAAGACTCCCACGGTCACTTCCGGTACGCATATTAGTCCCTTATGCTGATGACGCAGTTTCTACATGGGGACCGGAACCCAGATCCAATCGCCTCGTAAGACAGGAAGGGCAAAGACCCTTAAAAC
>NC_061826.1:16712806-16717806 GCF_019202785.1 Penaeus chinensis | reverse complement strand
GAATCATTCCACTGCAGTCCTCTCCCAATCTTTACCAACCTTCTCTGTTTTGCGTTTTTTTGTTTCTAGGCTTTGTCCCCAAATTTCGTTATTTCGTCACGCTATCTTGTTATTGGTCTGGCCCTTGGTCTCTTTATGTTATCTATAGCCTAGTCTGTTACATTCTTAGTCCATCTGTCGTCCTATCTCCGACATATATGACCTGCCCATTGCCATTTTTTTCTTTTTGATGTTCCCAAGTATATGTTCTAATTTTCTGTTCCCTGATCCACGTCGCCCTCATCCGATCTCTTAGGCTAATTCCCAGCACCAACCTCTCCATCCCTCTCTGGCCATTTATTAGTTTCCTCTCCAATAATTTGGTTGTACTCCATGTTTCTGATCCATAGGTCATAACTGGGGGGACGCATTGGTGTTGCTTAATTTCCTCTTCGCTAGACGTGTTTGTCTGTACGAGTTGCCCTTGGTATATATACTTGTCCACTACCTCTAGCGCTTCACCTTGTACATGTATCTGCTCGAATTGAACTCTACAGATGAACATGATCTTAGTCTCTTTCTTGTTCATCCTAAGCCCGACTTTCAAACTTTCTCTATTCAGATCGTTTATTAGTTGCTTCATTTCATTTACAGATTCACGGAAGAGAACAGCATTATCTGCAAATCTTAGATTGTTTAGGTATTTGTCTCCCATTTTGATACCCTTTCGTTCCTATCTAGCATCTTGAATATTTCCTCAAGACAAGCAGTAAACAGTTTTGGTGAGATGGTATCGCCCTGTCTAACACCTTTCTAATTGGTATTTTATCAGTTTCCGTGTGGAGCTTGATGGTTGCTGTCCCATCTTCGTATACATCCTCCTTTACTCCCTGTCTTCGAATAGCTTCTAGTACTGCTGTTTTTTGTACTTAGTCAAATGCCTTTTCGTAATCGATGAATGTCATACATAAGGGTTTCCTATATTCGTTTATTTTTTTCTCTTATTTGGGTGACCGTGTGTGTGATGAGAATCCACTGCGGAAGCCTGCGTGTTCTCTAGCCTGATTAGAATCCAGACTGTCAGAGATGCAAGTTATGAGGATTTTTGTGAACAATTTGTAAGTAACTGAAACGAGGCTTATGGGTCGGTATTTTTTCAAACCTTTTATATCCCCTATTTCATGTAAGAAAATAATTGTTGCATTTTTTTTCCGCTGAGAAAGCATTTGTTAAATAGATTGGCTAGTTTTACTGTTGCAGTTTCTTCTTCATTTATTTTAAGGTCTATACTAATTCCGTCTTCACATGATGTTTTCCCTATCTTTATGCCTTTCAGCGCTCTTTATTTATTCTATTATGTTAGGTACGTCTCTAGTTACCGCGTTCGCTTCCCTCCTTGGCTGCTCATTTGACTTGTATAGACCCTTGTAAGTCTTCCACTACTCTTATGATTTAATTCTTATTATATGTCACTTCTTAGTCTGGTTTCTTTATTGCATGCATTTGATTTCTCCCTATTCCGAGTCTCCTTTTAGCGGTTTTCATGCTGGTACCTGAGATCAATTTCATGTATTATTTGAGTTTTGAATTTCTGTACATCTCTCTTCTTTTTATTTATAGTCTTTGTTAGTTTAGCTAATTCTATTTTGTCACTGTCTGACGATACTTTCATGACCCTACGTTTTTGCATAAGTTGTTTGTTTCTATCGAGAGCTTGCTGGAGCTTTGCTTGACGTTCTTACCATCTACTTCAAATGGAGCTTCGTTTATTATGTGTTTGAACTGTTTGTTGATTTGGTCAATGTTGAAATCTTCGTCGCTGAGAAGTGAATATCTGTTTTGGGTGTTAAGATTAAATTCTGTTGCTCTGGTCTTCAAGTTAACCAAATCTGGTTGAGGTTTTCGTACGAGTTTGTTGCTTTCCCTGAGGTGTAATTTAATTTGGCCTCTGACCATTCTAAGGGTGCTGCCAACATTTACTTTATTAATAACTTCCACAATTTTTACTATATCGCGCCTATTTGAAATTATGAAGTCAATTTCGTTTTGATGTCAGATAGCGACTTCCATGTCCACTTCCGCTCGTCTTTTCCCGAAGAATGCATTCATAATGTTGAGAGATCGGGCCTCCGCAGTATTAATTAGCATTTGTCCCCTCTCATTCCTAGTGCCTATATATATATATATATATATATATATATATATATATATATATATATATATATATATATATTTGTAATTCTACTGTCCTTTTTGGTGAGTTCAACTTGGACACATGTGATTCGACTAATGCCCAGTCACAAAGGAAGCTGATTTTCCCTTTCCTTAAGTTTTCAGGATCTTTTTCCAATTCTATTAAAATATGTTGTTATTATTGTTCCTGGCATTATGATTCTTCTAAGGTTATTAACAATACTAATGAGAATGGGAAAAAAAAAATACATAAATAAAATCTTCCCAGAATTGAAGGAAGACAGAAAACAGTCAGGCAAGGTTTGACTAGTATTTGATGAATTGACGATGAAGCACTTGTGGAGCCATGTGTGTATGGATCGTCAATAAATAAAAAGACCAAGTGGACATGGAGAGGTAAACATACAAAAATACAAATCAGTATTTCAATACATTTATTAGTGATGAACTTTAGTCATATAAAAAAATGTATTCCTATTCTCCAAAACCTAAGCATATATTACTTTATTCCTTAATGTTTACATACCAAAGGAAAGACTGTGCCTTATAATTTACATTAATCAAAAAAGAATAAAGAGAGTGACCATCTCATTATAAGACTAATTAAACACATAAAACAAATTAAAATGGTGAAAATTACCTCGTACAACAAATGTAGCCTCCAAACATAATTTTAATTACAGTAATTTTTCTAATAACAAAATAAACAAGAAAATCTGCATCATCAACCTTTCCTTTTCAGCATATTGAGCAAGGAGATATGCAAAATTTCCTATATTGCAGTTAGGGTACATCAGATTTGGATATTATATATGGATTTTCAAGCTTTTATCAAATTCCTTAACCTAATTCTTCCCTCACAGCTCGATATCTTGTCATTTCATTGGGGAACACATGGGAGAGTTCGACCAACAGCATTGCTTTAAACCTCTTGTAAGCATCAATGCGTCCATTAACCTGTAAAAGTAATAGCAAACAATGAAGAGCTTGACCTTTACAGAAGACTATATTAGATTCATATTAGATTCAAAGACTATATGTGAAATCTCTTCATATCAGACCAGAGTATAGTTATTCAGTTTTTGATAATCTCAATTACAGTATTATATGTCAACATTAAAGTAAATGAAAATGCAGAAACAGACATATGGACGAAATATTTACCTGTTCATTTTTGGTAAGAGCTTTCTCCATACAATCTTTTGTGTACAGCTGTGGGTTTCTCCCTCCATCAATGTATCTGTTAAAAGAAATATATCTTAACAATACTTTCATTATACAAGTTCTTTTGTTGAATATATTTTCATACTAAAAAAAAGTACACTACCAACAACTTCCTTACCACCATGCCTGAACTAAATTTAATTTTCTCAAACGGCCAGATAAGATGTACAGCTTCAACATTTGCTCATACTCACTCAAAAACTTCAAGAGGCACATGGACATCCTGAACTGCAGATCGTAACTTGTCAATGTCCTGTATGTTTGTAATCATATTTTGCCTGAAATAAAAAAAAATATATATATATATATATTAGTGATACTCTATATATCAACTAAAAGAGGAAAAGAGAGATGGCTACACATAATGAAAAATTCTCAAGCAAGTTCTGAAGTGAAGCTGCTTCAATCTAAAGTGCATACTCAGAAATCATAATTTCGCTCTACAGACAATCCTGGATGCATACTGGTTTTGGATCGACAAGAATCCCGGGGAAAAATATTTAATACAGAATATACCTATTTTATTTTATACCTATGGTCACCTTCTTTCATATATGGTGAAAAGCCACACCCCTCTACCGTAATGAAGAAGCCGATAGGGTGAAAGACAAAGTTCACATCAGAATCCATACATTTACAAAGTATGTTCACAGTTTATCATCAAACTTAATCTTCTGTATCATGTCAAGTATTGAGCACAACTAAATTCCCATGATTTTAAAAAATCAGCCCTTCACAAAAACTGGTATAAAATGTTTCACATAGCTCATGTTCTGGGTGAAATCAAGGGTAATAATACTGGAATGCAGCCTATTTAGTAGTAGTAGTAAAAAAGAGCACAAATGACAGTACACTAAGGTCTGTTTAACAAATTCCATATAATGAAATTGAGAAAACTCTAAAAACAGATAAAACAATAAAATGCATGAGGTGGATCAGCCACACTGACAAAGTCATCCAACTGCTATTAACAGTACAACACAGGCCATTTCAATACTTATTTGCAGATAATGATAAAATCATTTCATATCTATAAGCACTATATGATTTTATAAGTCATATATGACAACTGCATACTGCTTATATATTCACATGATAAACGCTGGTAAAATCTGACAAAAAAGATACAATTGTTGCTGGATGTATAGCAAAAATACAAATCAATTGCTAAAAAGATTCTAAGCATTTTTTTCAAATGTATTTCCATGATAAAGCAAGTATTGTTATATTTACACTACTGCCTTCAACATATCCCAAATCCTGAATTATAGAAATATGATAAATACTTTGTATTGAACCAATCACATTTACAAATAAAATAACAGGATTCAGAGTAGAAAGTATTATATATACACAATATCCATTTATGTTTTTTTGTTAATCTTAAATAATATATGAAATATCTAAGTGAGATTAGTTTTCAGCAGTAAAATAATCATATAATTTATTATTCATATACAAAGTCCGTTTCATGTCATTTTACTGACACAGACCACTTAAAGAGAAAAAGAAAGAAAGAAAAAAAAATACAGACCACCTCACTCAAGCCAAAGACTGATGCAACATTACAGACTTTTTCCCAAAATAATGTTGACAACAAAAGT
>NC_061826.1:16697806-16702806 GCF_019202785.1 Penaeus chinensis | reverse complement strand
TTGGCATCCAGTAAATATTATAGATTATTTATGTAATCTGAATGTAAAGCTGTTTTTTACTGGAGTTGTAATTTATGAATGATAAATCAAAACATTTTAGAATCATATATTTTCAGTGTTGTTTTCAATTTGTGTTTCTAGATTTTACAAAATTGAGAGATCAGCTGAATAGTTTGTCTACCAGGTATTTGTGTATTAAGGCAGGGTATTACTATATATGTTCTTCATGTGTATGTATTGAAAGTTAAACTTTATCCGTTCTTATTTTTATTTGGCAGATTATAAAGGATGAAGATATCCAGAATGATCTGGCAAGACAAAATACACAGGAATACAGGATACTTCTTAACTGTATCAAAGACAGTCTCACTGGAAATGCTATAAGAGATGCTGTGAAAAAATTGTCAGTTTCAAAAGAGGAGTTATCAGATTTTAATCCTCATAATGATGAGGAAAGCCATTGCAGTCTTAATTCCTCTGCAGAGCAGGATAGCCAGATAGATACTTCTGATATAACAGTTCATGAAGAGATGGATATTATTCAAGTAAATGGTAAACTTTGGACAGTTAAGAAATGTGCAAGTGTCCCAGTTGATGTCAAGAATTTAAGTTGTATAGAGTCTTTATCTGAAGACAGTGCTGAAGAAGGTCTTGCTGATGATATGGAACAACAGGAGTCATCTTACTTTAGGCATGAAAATGAAATCATAGTTCACAATGGAAAAGTATGGGAAGTAAAACCCACAAAAGTGTTGCCTGTGAATTCCCAAGATATTCTAACCGATGACAGTGAGTATGACTCACAAATGGAAGATCCAAGAATTACAGAAGAAAGATATGAGGATTCTGAAATTAGGGAATTAGAAGAATTGATAAGGACAATGGAAAAATATGTAACAAAACTGAAATATAAATTAAAGATCATGAAGGATAGACGGGGTACTCAGAGATACAGACCCCAAACTCCAGATGAAGACCAGGGGCATTTTGAACCAAAGACAAGAGGTGGGAGTGAAATGGAAAGACATTCATTACAACAGAGATCCCCAAGTAATGATGGAAGATCATCAAATTTTAACAATGTGGAGGGCAAGCAGTGTACTTTAGGAGCTTCAAGTGAAGATTGCGAAACTCTCAGGCTATCTGGCAGCATTTCTAGTAGTACAGTTAACCAGCAAAACCAGGATTTAGATAAAATAAGACAGATACTTTGTGAAACGCTAATAGACAAAAATGCAGCAAAATCTGGATGTAAAACTCCTTATAATGAAATGAAACAATCCAGAAATAACATAAAAAAGCTTTCTCACTTAGAACCTGAAATTATTACTTATGTGTCATCGTCATCTCAAGAAGACAATGGGGATGATTGTGACAATTCACAGTGTTTTCAGAAGGTTGTTAATAATATAAATGTTATACCAGAAACTCCTGAAGTTTCAGAAAGACAATTTAAAGAAGAACCAGATACATTTTTAGAGGAACCAGAATGGAAAAACACAGACAAAGAAAATGTGAAACCAAAGACACCATATATGGCAACAGCAAATTTCTTAAAACATGAATGTAATATACACACAGATGAAGGTACTGATAGTGATACTACATATTATACTCTTTGTGACCAGAGTGCTGTGAATCCTGAAATGGGAGACAAAATGAGTATATGCAGTTTGAAATCCAAAGGTAAAGCTTTAGATAAATCTAAAGGTAAAAAGCAAGTGAAAGATATTTGTGAACTTGTAAGTCATGATGAAGTACTGCAGAAAAGAGACAAATACAAAAGAAAATTGGTAAATATTGCTAAGGAAGTAGAAGACTTAACAGATTCAGATGACCTTGCTTCTCGGGTCAAAATGAGCCCTAGAAAATGTTCGACCAAATCATCGAGAAATCTGGCCATTAACTCATCCACAAAAGGCTGTCAGAAAAAGACAAAAGTGTATAATGAATTTTTGGACAAAATTAATGAGATTGAGGAAAGAGATAAAGTTACTGATGTGTCCGAAGATACAACATTACAAGATGATGATATTTTCCACACCCCAATGAACAGTCCAGAACCAGCACCAAAGCGTGCCAGAATTTGTAATGAAAAAGAAGTTTCTCCAGTTACTGATGTAACAGCAAACACAAGCAATGCACAGGTGAATTTTCTTAGTTATTGAATGTAAGACAATATCTATGTTTGGTATTTTTAAACAAAGCATGATTGACATATAACTCTCCACTGAAAGACATTTGGATCATGGATTGATTGATATTGTTTGAAATAGATATGCTTGTGAAACCTAGGAATGTTTACGAGTTATGTCAACAAATGGCAGTACTGGTACTGCTAATGTTACTTTTGTATATCTATGCAACAATAATAGTAGAAGTCATTGCACTTTTTTTTATTATATACTTTATTTTATTTTATTTATTTATTTTCTTCTTCTTTGAACATAATGTAGCTGGGGATGGCATGTCTGTACATGCTGTGCCCATTGTTGTTTGATTGCCTTTACATATAGATGGCTCCACAAGTACCAAGTCACCAAGAAGTCAATTACTAGTACCACTTATCTCATCTGTTTACCATTGTCCTTAAGGTTTAAAAATATTTTATTTTTTCTTATATTGCTCTTAGTACTGTCAATAACATTATGATAATTATAATGTCTATGTAGCAATTGCAAAAAAAGAAAAAGTAAAAAAAGTTCCCTAAAACTCAAGGAAAGGCGAAATCAGATGAGGTCACAAGGTCAACTAGTTGACCCCTTTGTGGCTAAGCACTTGTGGAGTGTGCTAAGCGCTTGTGTCTATGTGCATAGATACTACAGTAAACACTGCATTTCCCTGGCAACATGATTTTAACAGATAGGATGTATCGAGTGAAAGCCACAAGCAAATCTTAATCTCTCTATTTTTCATTTTAGTTTGTAACAAATATCCCCCCAATCCCATACTCGTTGTCATGTTGGGCTTAGGAGACAGAGACTGAGGCCCAATGCTGGGGATCACCCATACCTTGGGTCTCAGCTATCAATTTGATAATTTTGCATCTTCCCCTCCCCTTTTCCCTCTCATCTCTAAAGCTCTCAGCTGTCCACTTCCTAAGGTGTGAGAGCTGTGTTGAAAGAATGAAAGGCTGACTTTGTACCAGTCATGTACAAGCTAGGGGAGTCATGGGCATGGTATTCTCCTGTTTAGTTGTCTTGCCCTTACCCCTCAAGGGGACCCTGAGGGGTAGACAAATTCTCTCCTCAACATACACCAGGCATACCAATTGATTTTAATTCCCCCAGTTCCCTGACCCCAGGCTCTCCTTTGACTATGACTGAACACTTCTACTACCCTCTCCTCAATACCTGGTGTCCCCAACAAACTCCAGGCTTACCATGGCCAGTAATGATTTATGAGGGACACTGGGGCTTGCCTCTTTATCGACTAGCCCCACTGATTTTAATTCTCCCGGTTCCCTGAACCCAGTCTCTTCTTTGACAACAACTGAACACTTCTAATACTCCCTCTTCATTGCCTACTGTCCACAGTACTGCTTCACTCATCACCACTTCCTCTTCCACAAGTACTTGTTTAGCATAGCCAAATGGGATCAATGTTTTGTGATCCCCTCTAAAACCCTTACTCTGTCAACACTCTCCTCCTTCAGCAATGCCTCCAAGTAGGCAAAGTTTTCTTGCCCAGCCACCCTGATCACTCCTGTCTTGTCACAGTTATATCTGAATCCCAAGCTAAAGCATTATCTACCCTGACTGATTGTACTGATCACTCAAACTACCCTGCCTACATGTTTGAGTCTGAGTTGGCAATTCTCAGATTAAAACTTGGCATCACTTTATTTGAGGCAGACAGGAAGCGTGCAGACAAGGTTTTACTCTCACTCCCTACTCTAGTGCTGTCCTTTGCTCAGCCCCTCCCCTTTCCTCCCGAGATGTTTCTACATCCCCACCAGTATCTCTTCCTTATCCCACTGTTATCCCCTCCCTTTCCCAGTGAAATTCTTTTTCCATTTCCAAGACACCCCAGTCTCTACCACTGTTCTAAATCCAGATGCTCCAATCTCTACTTCCCAGGAACCTACCCCTCTTCCTCACTCAACTCATCACATAAGATAAGCTAAACATTCCACCTCATCTCCTACATCAGCCTCTTTCTCTGCCCCAAACAAACGTCTGTCCCTTCTCTTCCACCCCATAAGAAGATCTTTGTTTATCAGACCTCCCCAACCAAGGCCACTTTAGAAGACATTTAAATCTAATCATGACCCAAGATAACATGCCTACACCTCATCCATCCTCCAGTCTCTCTGCTCCCATTCTCTTTACACTCAAAGTGACAGCTGACTTCCATCTTCCTCCTACTCATGTTTCCTTTTACACCCCTTTCCCACACTCCCTCCCAACACATCCCATTCCCCCCCTGCTTTATCTACATCCTCCCCCTTCCTTCCCTGTTATCCCTTCTGCTTCTTCCTAGGTACATATGTGACTCTCTTTTGTCACAACCATTGTCCCTGGATTCTCTCCTTCCTGACATTTCTCCTGAAACTTCTCTTTGATCTAATCACCCTTAAACCCCTGTTTTTACATTTGCTAACCCCTACCTTACCGTATGGACATCCTTGCAGAATTCCGCCCTTTCCTTGACAACTTTGATCTAAAATCACCCTTGTTAACCCATCTTAGTCCATTTACTCACCCTTGCTACCCTCACCCCTCTTTGCCTCTTTCAATGCCTTACCATCCTTGAACTGATCTACAAATTTCTCATGTGTAGCATATTCAAGCATCAATACACCCTCACCCCTTTTAACCCTTTTCACTACTACCCCTTTCTTTAGTGCTAGATGACCTATGATTTCTAGCATATTTATTTTGCTTTGTAATTATTATTAAAGACTTATTGATACTTCTGTTGTCCTATTTGGCCTCTTGGTCATCTTCAGACACAGTTGAACACAGGTCCAAATTTAATAGTATGTGCATGAATGACAA
>NC_061826.1:16687806-16692806 GCF_019202785.1 Penaeus chinensis | reverse complement strand
GACTGAAGTCAGGGGGGGTGATCTCCAAGCTGAAGAGTGGTAAAGCAGTAAGTGTTTGTGGCATCCCAGCTGAATTGTTAAAGGCTGGTGGAGAACCTATGGCAAGGGGCTTGCATGCAGTCCTGTCTGCCATTTGGCAGACTGGTACCATTCCCCCTGACCTGCTGAGGGGTGTGGTCATCCCTTTCTGGAAGGGGAAAGAGGATCGCTGGGACTACAGCAATCACCGAGGCATTACACTACTCAGTGTACCAGGCAAGGTACTCGCGCGAGGCACCAAAAGCCGGAGCAATCTGGATTCACTCCTGGTAAGTCCACAATAGTCCGCATCCTGGCGCTACGAGTCATTGTAGAACGCCGTCATGAGTTCGCATGTGGGCTGCTCGCAGCCTACATTGACCTCAAGAAGGCGTTTGATATGGTACATCGCGAATCACTCTGGGAAATCCTGAGGCTAAGAGGAATTCCAACAAGGATTGTTGGATTAATAGCAAACCTGTATACAGGCACTGAAAGTGCTATAAAGTGTGGTGGGGGCCTGTCGAGCTTCTTCAGTGTTAGTTCAGGAGTGAGGCAAGGCTGTGTTCTTGCACCAACACTTTCCAACACTTGCATGGATTGTATACTGGGTAGAGCTACTGTCTTAAGTCACTGTGGAGCAACTCTGGGCATTATCAAGGTTACAGACCTTGACTTTGCTGATGATGTTGCCATTCTATCTGAATCTCTGGAAACCCAAGTGGCAGCTCTTGATGCATTTAGCAATGAAGCAAAGCCCCTAGGGCTAGAGGTCTCCTGGACCAAGACCAAGATCCAGGATTTTGGGGACCTACTTGGAGACCTTGTGCAGTCGGTACATGCTTGCAGTGAAAACATCAAAGTCACAGAGAGTTTTATATACCTCAGTATTGCAGTTTACGACTCTGGGCTGTCAGACCAGGAAGTCAGTAGACGGATTGGCCTGGCAGCAGGGGTCATGAAATCTCTTGACAAAATTATTTGGAGATCCCGGTACCTGTGCAGAAGGACCAAGCTACGTTTTTTCAAGGCCCTGATACTGCCAGTTTTACTATATGGTAGCGAAACTTGGACGCTATCTTGTGCTCTGGAATCTCATCTTGATGCCTCTTGTAACAGATCCTTGCGCCGGATCATGGGGTACAGTTGACGGGACCATGTGTCCAACCAACAGCTGCACCGTGAGACTGGTACAGGACCTGTTACTTGCACAATCCATGATCGCCAACTCAGGCTATACGGCCACTTGGCTCGAATCCCGCAGGATGACCCTGCCCATCAGGGTGTCTCTGTCCGAGACAACCCTGGGTGGAGGAGGCCTGTGGGACGACCGAGATAGTCGTGGCTTGGGCAGATCAATCAAACCTGTCGTCAGGAACTAGAGATGGACCGGGCCCCTGCCTGGCGGCTCGCCATGAGGGACCCTCATAGGTGGAAGTAAAGGGTGGATGCGGCAATGCGCCCCTGCCGGCGTTAGCTCCCAAATGATGATGATGATGATGATATATGTATGTCTGTGTGTGTGTGTATATATATATATATATATATATATATATATATATAATGTATGGGTGTGTATGTGAATATATATGTATGTATGTATGTGTGTGTATATGTGTATATGTATATATATATATGTTTACCTGTAACATAACCTATATACCGTATAACAGATGTGTACTGCTTGTTATCAACCATATCTTTTTCTCTTTTCAGGTAGATAAAAAGAAGTACGCCATTTATAATTGAAGACATGACTAAAAAGGAGCAGGCTTCTTCGAATTGAGTCAGATATGTCTCTTGAGTCTTTTATATTTCTATAACTCAAACTTTCTATTACCCCTTTTAGAGTGCATGATGAACAGCGACAGTCTCATCATTGCAACTATTACCATTATTTAGATTTTACTTTAGATTTTGTTCAATCATAGTATTATTATTTGAACTGTTGTTTTCATTATATCTAGTTTTATGCAAGAAAATATAGACAGTTATTCATAAAATAATTATGCACTTTTTCTTATGCTGCATAATTTGCCAATATAAGCAAGATGTGTCACATAAAATTTAGTCTTAAACTATTGTAAGTTATCTTGACAACCAGGAAACTGTGAATGATATTAAATCATACTAAATGTATTTATTGCTATTCTTTCCAAATGTTTTATGGTCTGTCTATTGTTTGTGTTTGACACAGCATAATTATGCTTTTGCTTTCTGTTTGACAAAATTAGGCAGATTTACTAGCATAAGTTTGTACAAGCCTCTGTGTTGAGGAAATTAATAAAATAAGAAAAATATACACATTAATCATATTCCTGCAAAATATTTCCTCTTATGCATTTTTATCAAATTTAATATGGCATGACTCTTACCCTCTTCCTATGGATGATTTAGGGTTTATGTCATGGCTGATTTGCCTCTGGCTCTGGGTGACGGGCCATTCACATCATAGCCAGCTTGGGGATGGTTCTGGGCCACAGGACATTCATATCATGTTACAGTGATGCATGCATTACATTGCATTTACATTACATGCCCATGGGCATTGCATTAGGGAGAACAGGATGTGATGGCTATTGTTTTGTATAAAGAGTGAAATTTAGCACATAAATAATTTTTCTGCAATGCATGGAAGATGTCATGGTCCTTTCTTGATGCTGATTTGGCCCTGTCAGTATCCTATACTCTAGTTTATGTGATCAGTTACCTTGTGTCAACTACTCACCTTGTCTTTTGGCACTCTGCCAGTGTTACTGTCTTGAAGTATGACACACAAAAAGGAAATACTAAAGCCATAGTTGTATCACTGTATACTATCTCTTAATTTGTAAAAATAAGATTAGCCTTTTTTTTCCTCTAATACCTTAATAAAACCACATTCCAGTACAGAGAATTTAACGTACCTTATTTATTGAAATGGCCTCTAATGTACATAATCGGGCTACTACAGGTTCAATTTAGCAAATTGCATATCATGCATCTCTAAATATGCAAAACATTAAAATCCTGTTTTGCATACAAGTGATGATGATGATGATGATAAAAAAAAAGCTGGTACTGCATGGCTGAAAAAGGCCCCATTGCAAGCCCAGTTGGCTGTTCATACCATACCAAATACTCCCAGAGACACTGGGTCAACATCCTCAGTATCCATGATAAATCTTTCTTTTTTGTGATATCACTGATATCTGTATAACAAAAATTCTCATAAATTTGAATTATGAATATTTTCATTTTTTCATCTAGTTCAATACTTTGTTTCCCCAGTGAAAAATATTGCTAGCTGTCCCTTGTGGCAAACTTCTAGTGAAATCCTGAATAACTAGAATGTGGACAGTGGTAGGAAAGAAAAACTTTCATTTTCAATACATTCATTACAACAGAAAAGAAAACTGAGCAGATGTCAATTTCCTTATCTTTCTGTTTTTCATATATCCACAGAGAAAAACAACAAATACAGCATTTTTTTCTGTATCAACATATTGTATCTGATATTTTTTTTTTTTTTTTTTTTTTTTTTTTTTTTTTTTTTTTTTTTTTTTACATATTTTGCAAGTTACATAAAAAATACTGCAAAATTTAAAGGTAAAAATACCCTTCGATTGAGAATACCATAAGCACAAAAATATTAGCAATCAAGAACTGAAAACTTGATAACCTATCAAACTAGATTCCAGGGGGAGTATTCATGAAAGGGCTATGATTGTTATTTGCAATTTCATCTGTGATTTGTGCTGATGCCACATGTCAGAGTTAATGCTGCTAATTAGAACCAACATTTACATCATTATAACCCTATCTTGATAATATATTGCAATAATAAGGTAAATATTGCAAGAAATCTTACTTATATTATGATGGTAAAATTACACCATTATTATATCTAAATGTAATGTGACATCAATGTCTCTTGTCATTTCATCAGTTGTATAGGGGGGGGGAGTGATTTTTTTATTTTTTAAATTGAATAATGTAGTAAAAATGTAGGACATGGCTCAAGGCACAATTGACAATAAATCAAAAGGGCCCTCCAAAATGTCCATTATTTCAAATGCAGAATAATCTTAAACATGGGAAAAATTGCATGAAGACAAATTAAAGACAGTCCTTATGGACATGAAGTGAAAATATCATGAAAATGAAGGAAATGACTAAATTAACATTTGACAATATATGACAACTTTTTCTTATTATTTTCAATGCAAAATTTACTTCAGAATCACATAAATTTGCACTGTGGTCATAAAGACTGTCCATTCATATTTGTGACACTTCCACGCCTGCCTTAACCCAATGGCGACGGGTCACGGCTATCGCCGTCATAACAATACGCCCAAAATGAGGCGTGTGGCTGTCCGCAGCGGCGCCGCGCCAAAGCACCCCGAAGCAATGATTCGGCTTGATGTACCGAATTCACGCGCTCAGAGTCGGCGCGTTGCCACCGTTCGCCAGAGCGTAGAGTTTTTTTTAATTTTCTATACCCGACGCCATTGGGTTAAAACTTTGGCCAAGTCATAAACAAAAACTGGCTGTCAAAGACTTTCATGGGGTCATGAATAAATTAACTGAGTCAAAGACAGTTGAAGAGAGCCACACGCCAATAATGAAGAGTAAATTTTGGAGGCTCATTCTGATTTATTGTCAACCATTCATTGATCCATTTCTTACATATTTACAGCAATTTTCTATTCGAGAATACAAATGGTGCTGTATGCCTTCACAACTGATGCAATGAAAACATATGTATGGTTGCCTAAATTACAGTTAAATGTAAAGAATGTGTAATATTATTGTCAAAATAAAAGAAAGATTTATTGTAGCAATCACCATAGTCTATAATGATGTAAATGTTTGTTCTAATTAGCAGCATGAACTTTGAGATGTGGCAACAGAGCAAATCACAGACAAAATCTCAAAGAACAGTCATTGACCTTTAATGAATACTGCCCCTGGTCACACACACTCTGGGCATTCACTAC
>NC_061826.1:16667806-16672806 GCF_019202785.1 Penaeus chinensis | reverse complement strand
ACATCCCATAGGGAGACTCCTTCACGAGAGTTTGCAGTAACTACAAACACAGGTTCTACTGGATGGAACTGTACAGCATGGAAGGCATCATGGTAACGAGCCAAGCATACAGGATCTATAAATAATAAGAAAATCTGATATGAGTGACTATTATGTAGCACATATTTGCAAATGTAATAATTTGTACCAGCAACAAAAAGAATGGATAAAAGGAAAGCTATCCAGAAAAAGAAAAAGAAAAAAAAAAAAAAAAAAAAAATGCAGACATAGTTAACCCTTAACGATGGGTCACATCTATAGACGTCGAAGTGTGGCGTGCGGCTGTACACTGCGCCGGCACGCCAAAGTGCTACAAGCACTATGGCTTGATGTACCGAACTCCCGTGCTCAAAGTCTACGCGTTGCCATTGATCGCCAGAGCATAGAGTTCTTTTTTTAGTTTTCTTCACCTGTCACCAAGGGGTTAATACTGTTTGGCAAAGAAGGAAATCTCAAAAGTTATAACAAATACTTTTAATTCTGACAATAACAATTTTGACCCTGAATCAACTACATCATATCTAAAGGGTTAAAACAATATCTCCTCTCATTACCAAGAGAGATGTAGGCCACCAGACAATTTCTTATTGCACAAATAACCAAGTTATGTCATGAAGTCATATAAAAAGTGAAGTTATTATTACTTCCATTTACCTGGATTTGACATCATATAAGGATGGAGGGAGTAAGGAAATTACAATGAGAGGAAGAGAGAAAGAGACATAAAATGAAAATGAAGATGAAAACAAAAGCCCAGACTAAGGAGGGAGGAAGGGAGATAGATAGATAGACTGATAGATATAGAGGCAGGCAGGTAGACAGACAGACAGGTAGAGTAAGCTATGTCACAAGTTTTATGTCCTGAAGATTTACATCACCAAATGACGTAATGAAGCAGAGGAAGTGACATCATTGAAGTCACCATATTTGCTTTCAAGATGTCATTTTACAGCTACCTTTTTCCATGTAACAGTTAACGACCTCACAGGTTACTGTTAATTCCATGTTCCTTGCTAGGTTCAAGTGCAAGAATTTGCCTGTATGTATAGAGGTGCTTGCACCTCATTCATTCAGCCTCCGGGCTAGTACAGTGGTAATGTGTTGGCCTTTCATCCGAGGGGTCGGCGGTTCCAGCCCCGCCCAGGAGCGAGAAGTTGCAATTGTCACCTGGAGGTTACTGCTGTGGCATAGCCCGGGCGAGGCTCAGCTTCATATATCTGACTTATCCTTATCCTCATTCATTACTCGCTTTCACAATGCCAGCATTCAAAGATGCTCCTGCTCTTCCTTCCCAAACATTGACATCATCGGTACCATCTACCAAGGTGCTTTGGTGTCATCATTGCACCAATCTCTTTATTCCTCCTGGTTTCCCACCTTCTGCGACCTCTCCTTTAAGGAGACTTGAAGTGAGTGGTCGCTGAGTTGGGCGCAGGACATTGTCGACCCGTGGTTCAAGGTGTCCAGTTTGGAGGAAAAACTGGTCTCCCAGGTCAATACCACACTCGACAGCGACAAGTCCCCTCCAAATTGGCCACCAAGCTATTACAAAGGATTGCTCCTGGGACTAAGAGATTCGTTTGGCAGCAGAAGGAGAATATCCTCAAGAGTTTTAGGTTTAAAGGATGTCCTGGGGTCAAGTTTATCCTGGACATTTCCAACACACCCTTGGAGATCCTTGGCTATTTTTTCACTGATGATCCCCTTGATCACATTGTCAAAGAGACTAACTGGTGAGTTTTATTAATATTCTTTTTGTGCTCTTTTTAATTTGCATTCATATTGAGAAAATATCTGCTGCACTGAGTAAACAGAATGTATTTACTTTTTTTTCCATTCCCACAGGTATTCGGCCTGCTGCCCAGCCTCACAAGAGGAAGTTAACACTCACTTCCAGGCAGGAGGTCCTTGCATACCTTGGGATCTACGTGATAATGGGGATGGTGGATTGCCCCAATTATCACAACAACTGGTCGATCAATTGCATCATGCGTCATGAACTTGTTGCTGAGGTCATGACCAGGGATCGGTTTGACCAGTTGATGACTCACCTCCATTTGACCCACTTTGTGCTCCACTCCCAGAGGACATGTGAAAGCTCCAACAAGTTATGGATGCTCACAACGACTTGTTCTGGTCGACCTTTGTGCCAGAGCTGGACAATGCCATCGATGAGCTTTCAAGACCTTCAACTCGAGCAAGAGGGCAACGTTCAAGTTGAAGGTCTACAAGCTCTGTGCCAGTACCAGCCAAGCAGCAGGGTACACCTCGTTTTGGTATGTACAACAGGCAGGACTGTGGCAAACATGCCCTCATCAATGCAAGCGGTGTTTAATTTAAAGGAGATTGTCAGCTTCCTTAAGGAAGGTTTCCGGATGTTTGTGGATAACTGGTACATGTCTCTTTCATATGTTGCAGGCACATGAGACAAATGCATTAGGAGCAGCCAGTTGAACAGAAAATTTATGGCCAAGGTCCTCAAAATGAGGAGGAAGGGTGATGTCAACTACCGCAGCAGCAAGACAGGGTTGTTGACCTTGCAGTGAAAGGACCGCAACACTGTCACCATACTGTCTACTGTCCGTACTGCTACAATGGGCTGTCCATTGCGGCCTGGGTGGAGAGGATTTGCAAAGGTTCATCAGAGTAAGTCTCTTGTCTGAGATTCTGGAGGCTTCAGAACTGGTGCTAATGCCCTCAGGAACTGGACTGCAACAAGACCACTTGTTGCAGAGAGATGGGCCCTACAGCAGTGATGGCATGCTGTTACCGGGATCACTGACAGCAGAAAGAGGTGCCGTTTGTGTTAGAGGTAGGGTCAACAGAGGAGCACCAGGAGCTTCTACCCAGACTGTAATGCACGCCCCTGCACCAACAGGTGCAGGGGCTAGCGATGCTGTGCACAGGAAAAACAAAGAAATAAATGGAAAAAAAAAAAAAAATCTGATTTACCCTCAAGATATCTTGGCAAATGTTTTACTGAATGTAACAAACATGGCATTATTAGAGAGTCTGGACTCTATACTAAAACTTCCAACCATTGCAACAAATGTTGAGATTGCATTTTTGCTTTATGATCACACAAAACATTATGTTTGTTTCTCAGAAGCATATTCTTTAACCCAATGGCGACGGGTCACGGCTATCGCCGTCATAACAATACGCCCGAAATGAGGCGTGCAGCTGTCCGCAGCGGCGCCGCGCAAAAGCACCCCGAGGCAATGATTCGGCTTGATGTACCGAATTCATGCGCTCAGAGTCGGAGCGTTGCCGCCGTTCGCCAGAGTGTAGAGTTTTTTATAATTTTCTATACCCGATGCCATTGGGTTAATATACTCTCATGGCTAAAAATCAGAATAAAATCGGAGCTTACACTCTGATTAGGTGCTGGTTTGCGCAGGGTGCAGGGGTCACTCACCGATATAGAAACCACCCGGAAAGTAGTATCAGCTTTACAAACTGATGGGTAGTTTTCCTGCCTCAGAGAGGCTTCTTCTCCAACCCAATCCTCAGCCTGTAGCCAATCTAAGTCGCAGGAGACTTCTACACCAACCAAACAACCCATCTCCTACCCCCTTCTACTATGACCTCCTCTTCACATTTCAAATAGCTGTTTCCTAGCATGGCTGAGCCACAAACTATTTTCCATTTCTTCACTATATGTTTTAGGTATACACATAAATACCACATTTATTACAACATATCCTTGAATGAATGAAGGAATTCTGATCTTTAGGGATTAACAATTTTCTTTAATTCTCAATTTAAGATTTATGAATGTCTAGTAAAAAAAAGTGTCTGATGTGAGGATTGATGTTAAATTTATGAATTAAATAACAATTTATTATTGGAGTATCAAAGAAATAATACCTGTCCTTATCATTATACACATTACAAGATACTTCCAAGACAAAGATTCAAGACCTGTTTTTCTCTAATATCAAACCATCATATGAACAAAGTATTACAACTCTATGATTACCATTTCATATGAAAGAGCTAAACGACCCTTCAGTACACTGTAAGCAGAAAGTAAATCCCAGTATAGGAGTACATAAAATGCATACACCTTGAAGTACAATTGATAATTAACCCGTTATATCTAGATGCCTCGCATCCTGTACGTTGACCAAAATATGGGCAATAGTTTTACCTGTGTGGCAACTTTCCTAGGTGTGTGGTTTGTAGGCCCAGCCCACATGAAAACTCATGTGTAGTATCAAGACTCCTTGCCTCCCCTTTGCGATGTTATTACCCCTTTTTCTGCATGACCATTTTTTGCTTTAATACCATTTTCCAAGGTCTATATTTGTCATTTGTTCAGCTGTATCAAGATGGTAATAGATTATTTTCATGAAGCACACAACTTCTTATAATATCTAGGTAGTCTACAACTCAGTGCAATAACAATAAGTAACATCAATACAGCAATAGTTGTATAATTTTAAAATATTTACATATTATTAAATTTTCTATAATACAACAGCAGGGCCGGTCACGACAAGCATGATTGGGACCCTGAGCACGGAAATAGTGTCCTCCCTCAAGCCAGCATTCCTCAATCATGTCTCATAGATGGTACATCCCACCCTCATTTACTTGTGGAAATAATGCAAAATCCTCTTCCTAAATGCCCATTCAGCCTATCTTCTTCCAAGAGTTTTGTGCACTCATGACTAGTCATTTCTGTCACCTTGTCCCTTGGCCAAATTATTCATAATGGCGCATTCCTGTCATTCTAGTCCTAAGCTATAGTTTTCAATTTTTTTTTCATGATGTGTGGGTCATATTACCTGGAATCAATATGTTAAGAATGTATGTAAATGTATGGTAATGCTTATATGCACGAAGGTAATGTAACCTGGAACCAATCAGTTAAGAAAGAAATGCATGTAAATGTATGTTAATTCTAATATGTATAAAAAGAAATGAAATTAACAAAATAGTATAAGTCAGTTTTA
>NC_061826.1:16627806-16632806 GCF_019202785.1 Penaeus chinensis | reverse complement strand
CCCGTTTTCTCTATAAGCAGCAGTCACTACGTGCTTGTACCAGTGAAGAGACGACCGTCGTTAAAATAGCTACGGCACCTTTAATCTACAATATATTGTCATTTTTGTGAATTGCGGAAGGTAAGTGACGTGTTTAACTTTCTATTGAATATTTTTGTAAATAGTATAACACGTTTTTTATAAGTGTCAAAGGTAATAAACCGAGGAAAAACACATGGTAAAGGTTGCAGCGCTAAGGTGTTGGCCAGTTCCGGACTTCATCACTTTTTTATCGAATATCTCTCACTTCTGCAGTGGTACTTAAACATTTCAAGTTCGTGACAGACCAGCCGTAACCATGTCAGACAGTGGGAATAACCAGGATCCCCGACGGCTACGAAATATGCAAGGACTCCTGAACTTCTGCACGGAGATCACAGCTCGCGAGGACACCACAGTTCCTTCGCAAATGAGTGGGATGGATCCTGAGGTGAGGGAATTTAAGTAATTACTTTAATGCCCCTGGGATTGGAGAAATTGTTATTATTCTTTACCAATTTTGAATACCATGTAGCTAAATGTAAATGTAATGATTTACTCTATGAATTTTATGATTATTTTCTTTCATGTTATGGAAGTATCCATCATATTTGCCATATATCTAGACACATGTTAGGGGTACTGAATCTCTTTTAGCCCATGCCGAGTGCCAAAGGATGGAGGTCACTTCTGTTTTTTGACATTAGGCCTTTGCCACTAATGGGTTAGCCATAAGATTGTGGGCCTTCCATAACTAATCCAATTACTTTTAGCAAATTGGTGATATATGCAGTTAGTAATACTTATTCTTTATAAATCTTTTAATTTTTGAATTATGTAAACTATTTGATGGTATGGAATAAGCCCTGTTGTTATGCTTGTAACTAAAGTGATGTAATTTATTGTACAGCGCCGAGCCTTTCTGGAGGAAGCGCTGTCAGGAATGACCATGAATGTGGCCAAATTACTTGCTGAAGCAGTCCAAAAACTTTTAAGTGAAGCTGTTACAATGCCAGAAGAGGATGTAACAGAGCAGGAGGAAGCTATTCTGCAAATTGAAGAACATGTGGATGACCTGAATTATGCAATGGGTAATTGTTCAGAAAATGATTACTTTATTAGAATTTTTATTTTATTCAGATTATCATGGCTGTCAAAAAAAAACTATACTTATATATATGATATGCAGATGCCTATCAATGACATTAATTTTCATTTCAGACTTCTATAAAATGGGTGGATTTCCAGCTTTACTGAGATGTTTGAATTCTCCCCATGTAAGTCTTCGAGTTGGAGCTGCTGGATTGATTGGTGATGTATGTCAGAATAATCTTGTGTGCCAAGAAAGTATGCTTTCTTTAAAGGCAATCCCACTTCTTCTGGAGATGATGGACACTGACACAGATAAACAAGCAAGAGTAAAAGCTCTGTATGCTATTTCATGTAAGTAATGATTCAGATTTACCTCCTTGTACTTTTTTTTTATCAAAGTTTTATACTAAATTAGTATTACAGAATTTTTTTTTTAATTAGTTTTTACACAAATACTACTTCAGTTGCTGAAGAATTTATGACAGGATAAGACTGGAATGTATTAGGGAAATAATTAATTTCCTGTTCAAGGAATAAACAATTGGATAATTGTTAATAAACTTTCTTATACCCTTTTACTCATGTGATTAACCAAGTTTCATATTCGTTTAATTTCAAATGATTTTATTGATTATATAAATTACAGGTCTGATCAGAGATTTCCCAAAAGGTGAAGAAAGTTTCTTGAAAGCAGATGGGCTCTCCTATTTAATGCGTTCAATGCAATCAGGCATAGAGAAGTTGATTGTGAAGTCAACATTCCTGTTAAATAACCTCGTCAGAAACAATGAATCGTATATTGGTAAGTCTTTTAGTTGTTCGCTTTTGTTATGATCATTCATTAAATTATTTTTAGGGGAAAGATACACACATAATTAATTGCCTAGTATATATTTTCTTTAAAATTATTATTTTAGTTTTTTGCTTTTATTGCATCTGATAAGGAATTCTTGACAAACTTGAACACAAGTAATTGATTCTTTTTCCCAGTATATTCTTGTCAATTACTATGTCAATTCATTTGCTTTTTTACTGTATCTGATGAGTAACGCGGACAAGTTTAGAATTTCACATTTTTATTATGTTTCTCTTATAGCAACTTTTCTTTTTATCTGTGTGTAAATAATATTGTGTAGATTTTTGTTTATAGTTTCAATATAGATTATAGATATATACATATTTTTTAGAATATTTTTTATGTTAAATATGAGATTGTAAAAGTTCAGAAAAGTTGGAATTTTTGGAATACAAGGAAATTGTGTGATATGTGTGCCTTTGGTGCGTATACATATAAAGAAATAAAATTACATTTAAATTGAAAGTAGTCACAAAACTAATCTCTATTATTAGTATTGATGAAATTGAGATGTGAAATAAGAGAGCAATATGGACATTCATGTATCTAAAATCACATTGTCTTTTTTTTTTTTTTCAGACACTGTTCTCTCTATGGGATATGTTGAACAGTTAGCAGTAATTCTTGGCAATGAAGACACAGACAACATTTCCCGAGAGCATTGTACTGCGGCAGTCTATGGGTTGGCATCATCTTATCCACAGGCACTTCAGGATGCTCTAAGACCAGAATTGGGTCTACCACAGCTTTTACGATCAAGATTAAGTGCAATTAATGGGAAAGAGGAATTTCAGGTAAGTTCTGTTAAAGTAAAATTGCATAAACTGGCAGCATAAATTAGGAAGTTAAAATTTGAAAGTTACAGACATTTCTCTTTTGGGCATGATTCCTAAGAATACTTTTTTTTTTCCGAAGCAAGATGTTCTTGATAAGTGATTTGTTGATGACTGTCAGGTTAAAGTTGGTAATCATTTGGTAATTCATTGGTTGCTGATAATAAATATATTAAATACAGGTATTTTATTTACACATTCAGTTCTATAAATATAGTGATATTTTGAATGAAAAGTACACAGAATATTATTAAATATTGTCTTTCTTTTCTTTCAGGAAGAGGAGAATCATATTCATGATTTGCTAAATCTCTTTCAACAAGGGGATGATGACGATGAACACAGATAGCTGTTATATTTGTAAGGATTACTAGAAATAAAAATTCAATTTTATGAACTTTTTATTCAAACAGTTGCCATGTCATGTAAAAGGAGGCCTTTTAGGGCACTAGCATCTGTCACATCTTTGTTCTAATCTGAGATCTTTTATAAAATGTTCATGTTTCACTTTATTAGCATATTTGTAGATGGTATGTGCAGTAAAGTGCAGACTTTTCTGTATATTACAGTAGCAACACAAAATATTCCATTGGTTCATTAGACCCTGTATTTGTAATACCTGTATGTCATTTTAGCTTGTAGTTTAAGAGAAATTTCAAAGTATAGAATGTTTTCTCTATTGTGTTAGTATGTTGGTATAAAAGTAATTAATTAAAAAATGTTTTCTGGAGATGTTTATGTAAATAGAATAGGAAGATTTCAATAACTGGATCAGAATTTTATGTGACCGTGATACAAATGTACAAAACGAGTAATTGTCATATGACCTTTCAATTTTATATATGAATTATATTATGAATACTGGATCTGTACAAACTATAAAAAGAAAGGATGAAAAGATGAACATCTGGATTATTGGTGTATTTCCAGGTAAAGACAATTTGTAATTTTTGAAGTGAATCTCTGTGAAAATAGAGTAGGTGATCATACCCAAGGAATGTATCTTGGACACCAGCTTTTACTGAAAAAAAATATATATTTTTTTTTTACTGCTTGGAATGATAATTATAAATTAAGACTTTCAGTTACATACTTTTTTTCAACCTAGAATGAAAAGGGGAAAATCGACAAAGTGTGTATATTGAAACCACAGATCAAAAATTAGAAAACAAGTAATTTCTAATCTAAAAGAAAGATATACAGGCATAGGAAATTTATGTAGTTAATTAGTTATTGGTCAGATCAGTGTTGGTAAGAACAGACAAGTACCTGCTAATTTTTACAAAGTAAAATAGTCATGTAGAGAAACCATTGTGATAAGAGAGGCTACTGAAGAAAAGTGTAGATGTACAGAAATATATCACCAGGTCAGGTATTAACATTATTTATTTTTGCTCATATAAGTTATACATTATCCTGATGGTTGATACATTTGTTGTAGCTTCTTGGTTTCCAATAGTTTATTCTCTATTAAGAAGAAAAAAATCGGTGAACTACGGTTCTTAGTTATGTTCTTTTGTGTCCATATATAGGACAAGGAATGAACCTGCTTCTGCTTAAAAGGCCCAGAACCATTTCCATCTATGCTTTTATGGGATTACAACCATTCTCATCTAATATTCATGAACACAAAGTAAATGTAGAGTAAATTTGGTTGATGAAGATGAGTTGAATGAATACTATTGCAAGAAAGCAAACAGTTAACTATTATAAGTCATGGAATATGTTTAAATGCATTAAGGTTTCTCTAAGACAAATAAGTGTAATGCAGAATGGGTAGATTGTGAAAAAGAACTTTTCTTCATTCTCACCTTATACCAGAATTGCAACATTTAAAGTAAATTACCTGCACAAAGAGGCAAATGAATACAGAATTGGAACATAATGTCCTTTGACATCAAAACTTGTTTTACTTAATTTTGGTTACATTCAATCTTAATATGGGTAGCCTTATAAAATTTATAATTACAATGAATATGAATTTTTTTGTAAGGAAACTGCTATTTTCATATAAGTGGTATAATAATGGAAATGAAATATATGGTGATGATCATTACCACTGCTATCAGCATCATTATTATTGTTAGTACAAAACAGCGATATTACTAGTATCACTCATCATTCTCATTACCATCCATATACTCTCTCCCCTCCTCATCTTTCAGTATTTTCACTGACTCCAGCATTTCACAATCTCTGAT
>NC_061826.1:16620306-16622806 GCF_019202785.1 Penaeus chinensis | reverse complement strand
AGAGGAGGACTATTAGTATCCAAAGTTGTGGTTTGGGGAAAACAATCGAACCTGTTATGAGGCAGGCAAGATGAGCTTGTCAAGATTGACTCTTGAGGTTGAAAATGAAGGATGGTTGTAGCATTGTGACCTATTTGGTATTGGCTGACTGGCTGATTGAATACTTGCAATTCTAATAATATTTAAGTAAGAAATTAAGATTACTACTTTATACATTCCAGTAATAATGGATTAAAAGGAAACTTTATAAACTATTGAGTCCTTAATCTGAGGTATGAGTCTCTTGAAAATAACATCTTTATCCTTAAGAACTTTTGATATTATTTCCATTTTTGTTGGTGTCAGTTTTGTATATAGTGGATGTATATTGTAACTGTATCTAAGTTAGATGTTTATTGAACTTTTCATAAAATGCCTGATCTAGTGTTGATTGACTGTATATTGATATATATTTTCCAGATCAGGCCTATGCTACACAGAGGTTCCTCTCAGCTGTGGGTGAATACCATGTTGAGGAAGGAGGTACATACAAAGACTGATTTTAGAACTCTTTACATTTTAGTTAAATACATGTCCAAATATAGTATTTACATTTTTCTTTATACTCTTAATATATTTATACAATAATCTCTTTTCCTGTGTTGCAGAAGAAGACTTCAACCACAATGCTACCTTACTCTTAGTTGAATGCATCCGTGATAGATTTGACAAGTTCACGTCATGCAGGCAGGAAAGAAATCAAGTATACAGGGAGATCCAAGAAGAGTTTAGATCATATGGGTATAACTTATCAATTGAAAAAATACGGAGCAAGTGGAATAATCTCGTTACAACATACAAGAGAATCAAAGAGCGGCACAAGGCAGGGCTTGCAGGAAAAAGAGTTTGGGACTATTTCCAGGTAAAGTTATCTCCCTTATTATAATGTATAATCTTTGAGGATGACTGTGAGGGTTGCTTTTTGCCATTATATTACTGAAAAGTCATAGGGTACCAGTTTTGTTTGATATGGTTACTAAGCTTTAACTTTTTCATTTAGATAAGTATTATTAAGGCATTATAGTGTTTTGTAAATATATATGCTTTTATTTTACAGTGTAGTTATACATTTTTCCAGAAACAATATATGCATTACTCACTGAATGTTGTATAATTCTTTTAAATACAACTACTACTATATTTGTCCTTTGGTTTAAAAAAAAAGTATATACACTATCTTTTCAAAGAGTACACCATGATTGCTTTGATTTATTTCTTTACCATATATTTATTTCATTACCATATATTTATTTCATTACATTCCTTCATAATTAATTTTGGCAGCCCTTAGATGAGCTCCTCAGCCCTACTTACGAAGCCTCAGGACCAGCTGGATTGTCACTCCTCACCGGAAAGTTGGAGAAGAACGAGCAACAATCATCTGGCTCAAACAATTTCCAAAAAATCTCTTTGTCTCCAGAACCCTCCTTTTCACCTCCACTTGCCTGCTCACCTGTGACACACACAACAATCTCAATTCCCTCTACATCTAGTACACAAGAACTGAAAAGGAAGCATTCAGACACAATGCTGGGTCAAGAACAGATTGCAGACCGAGGGGAAAAGAGACAGGAGATGATGGAGCAATATTTTCACCAAATGAAAGAGAAGGAAGTTAAAGAAGATGAATATAAAAGGAGAAAAGAGAAGAGGGACAGGATGAAAGTGAGAGCTTTACAAAAAATAGGAAAAGAATTAGAAATAATTGCCAAAACTCAACTAGATCTTTTAAAGAAACAAGACCTTATTCTTGAAGTATTACAAAAAGGTAGTAAGTGATGTTTATTTATGCAGTAAACATTTCATTTAAAAATATTTTTTATAACATGGAAAATGTTATACAAAAGTGCCAAAGCCTATATATTGGTTAATAGTGGAAGTATTTTCGTGAAAAATATATTCTGATATTTTGTAAACAGAAAACTCAATAATTTTCGTGATGCTGCAGCTACAAGTTTAACCACTCAATGTTATAATAATAAGTATAATTTATAAATATAATTCACTTTTAAAATATTAAATACTATCAAATACATTATTAATAATATAACTCAATTTGCTTTTATCATTATTATGACAGATGAAATATATATAGACAAGAAAAGTATTCCAGATCAGTTACAATAATGCAGTTATTTACACCTCTACATTTTACAGAAGTAATAATAATTTTGTTTTTGATATACTACCATTATTTTCTGTGCCCAAAGATCATTTGAATTTATGTTGAATAAATCTCTATTGTCTTGACATACCAAAGAATTATGATTTCCACTTTTATACATAATTTCTAATGAAACCTTCCTTAAAAAGAATCATAGATAGAAGAATGAAAAATATGTAATAAATATTGACAAAAATTATTGTGCAGAAGAGACCCCATATATATTTAGCAGTTAATTCCAATATTGTATTAATTGTTCCCTATAAAAATGCTTTAGAATATACCTGGAGATTAAAA
>NC_061826.1:16607806-16615306 GCF_019202785.1 Penaeus chinensis | reverse complement strand
TAATCAATTTACACTAATTATGTTAAAGGCTGTGAATTAAACATTTTCATGTTATACAATATACTATGTACTTTATATATTTTGTACAACTTAATATATAATTAACCCAAAGCAATAAGAAAGGTACTGCCCATATAAACTTTAGTATATGAAAAGAAAATGCTAATGAATCTAAATTTAGGAAATCTTTTCATTCTGGCTACACACAAGCAACATCACAAAATCCACAGCACATGAAATAGACAGAATGATGAAATCCAGGAAACATGGGATATATGGGGTCAAATTTGGCTGTGATCATATACCTTTGGTACTTTGGAGACATATTCTGGCAATATTGAGCTAGTTCATAATTTGCTGACAAATTACCAAGGGTTTCTCAATTATATACCTAATGCTTATGGTCTTGATCATGGTGATGGTGAAAATTTTGTCCTGTTTTTTGTTATTTATTCAGAACTAGTCTGTGATGAAGATCATAAAAATTCTGGTATTGGTGGATTATCTATGATATATATAGAACTTTTAGTTTGAAGAAACCATCTACAGCAATGGCATTGGTAGTAACTGGAATTGTTCACTATGAAGTTATGTTGAAGGCCTCAGTGTCTATTGGCACTCTGGCTAAAGCCAACACATCTTTACCACATATATCTTTGTAAACCTCCCAACCCAAGCTCCAAGATTCTGGCAAGATAAAGTTTGTAGACTTTCCTGTGAATTTATAGTCAACTAAGGAAGGTTTCCTTGTCTTTATTAAAGTGCACATGTGTGCGAGGCCATGACAATTGCTAAACCCTTTATATCTGGAAAGGCGTTTATGATAATTGAGGTAAGTATACGTAGTAACATGTTCTACTCTTAATGTTTATGACGTTCATACCATAATTATCCTATCATATGTCATACCTTCCCCAGTTCGTACGATGACCTGCTGCTAATGTATAAGAACACCCTTATGTCTCACCTATAAGCACTATAATATTCGGAAATGATCTATGACTGATAATGCTAGACTTACGATTTGTGAACTTCTTGTCTGTGTAGAATATCACGGGCATTATCCACGGAATCTAACTCTTCGCCGAGGATCAAAGCGAAGAAAGATTCGTATTCTTGATCTAACGGCATTTTGGCACAACAAAATACACTTTCCTTGGGGAAAAGGAACACTGAAACATTGATTGATGCGTTATTTAAATTTGCATTGTTTACACTTAGTATTTCCAAGTTGAGCGGTTACGTTACTACGATATAAACAGGTTTGCAATAGAAAATGTAAAGGCTTAAGGGGTATACTATGACATTATTATTATTTATTTGTTTATTTATTTATCATTATTATTATTTTAAGATTGCTGTAGCTAGGAGAGAAAACAAAGAAAGTATTTTATTTTTGGAGACTAGTTAAAGAATTAATCTACCGGCCCCGAATGGCAAAAATACTTACCACATCTAATATAATTTTAGCGTATTAATTACCCTTATACAAAGATGCCTCTACAAGTGCTGTGTCATCTAGGAGTCAATTATTATCCTAAATGACAATTATAATGGCAAAAACATCAATATCCTTAGAAAAAATCAGGGAGTGGGGAAATCGGTCATATGGGCTCACTCATTGCCTCAGAAGATTAGGAAATAGACGGTAGGAACAAATGGCAGCACCCAAAAATTAATTAATAGTATAAATAAATAAACAAATAAATAAATACATAAATAAATATATATATGTGTGTGTGTGTGTGTGTGTGTGTGTGTGTGTGTGTGTGTGTGTGTGTGTGTGTGTGTGTGTGTGTGTGTGTGTCTGTGTGTGTGTGTGTGTGTATGTGTGTGTGTGTGTGTGTGTGTGTGTCTGTGTGTGTGTGTGTGTGTGTGTGTTCTTACCTAGTTGTTACAATACGGGAGAACTAATTTCATGCGGTCCAGTCTGCCATATTTAAATTACAATATAACTTTTTAAATTGATGCACATTTTTTTTGCACACAACGTTATATGGAAGACTGTTCCATGTTTCAGTAGTTCTGTTTGGGAAACTTGACATTTTTCTCGCCTTTTTTTATTTTCAACTTTTTGCTGTGTCCTCTCGTCCTTCTTGTGTTCAAAATTATAAGGTCATCTTCGCCTAATTTCAACCTTCCTGTAATATAGTTGAACATCATTATCATGTCACCTCTTTTTCTTCTTTCTTCCAAAGTAATAAAACCTATTTTCTGTAGCTTTTCTTCGTAGCTCATATCTCTTAGAGTAGGCGCCCATCTTGTGGCTGCTTTTGGAACTCTTTCTAATTTATCTATATCCTTTTTTAAGTGTGGACTCCATACCACTGCGCCATATTCAAGACTAGGTCTTATGATGGCTGTAATGACCTTCTTCACCATGTTTTCGTCCACATACACTAATGCCCTCTTCATGTTGGCAATCAGCCCTAGCATTTTATGAACCTTGTCGTTTATATGATTATTTGGGCTTTGGTTCCTTTTTATGATTACTCCAAGGTCTTTTTCTTTATCTGCCTGGTTTAATATTACGTCTCCTAACTCGTATTGGTCTAGTGGACGATTTTTACTTTCTCCGAACCTGACTACATGGCATTATTGGTGTCTGCAAACATATTAAGATAACTACCTGGGCTTATGTTTGACCCTAAATCATTTATGAAAATAGTAAACACAATCGGCGCCAAGACCGATCCTTGAGATACTCCGGTAGTTACTCGTCGCCATGTAGAGTGCTTCCCTCTAATTACGGTGTGTGTGTGCGTATGGGTATAAATAGATATATATGTATATTTATACATATATATATATACACACATACACACAATCGTATATATACACACACACACACACGTGTGTGTATGTATATATATGGATAAATATATACAATATAGATACATATAAATATATTTATGTACATATATATATATATATATATATATATATATATATATATATATATATATAGAGAGAGAGAGAGAGAGAGAGGCGTGAGAGAAATAAATGAATGAAATATATGAATAATGGTAATGATAATTATAAAAGATGGATGTCATATTTTCTGACATTAGGAAGGGGGAAACCTGAGGTAAATGTCACCTTAGCTAATCAGTTAAGGAACTTGCAGTAAACAATTTGGGGATAATCTAACTTAACGTAAATAAATAACAAGCGGCATGGCCGTTCAATATAATCTTTATTGTTTTTTTTTCACAGAAAGCAAAATGCTTAAGTGTATATATTATCAACAGATGAGGGAATAAGCAGAGATTAAAATTCTTCTTTTCTAAGAATATATGATCCTATAGAGGCCTGATTACCAAAAGATATCAGTATAGAATGGAAAAAGATTATACAAACTTTTTTCTTTTTCTTTATTCACAGGATTATTCTATATTACATAAAGACTACATGATCTTCAGTGCCTAATGTTTTGACATAACGCACACTAGCTATACCCTTCTTCAATTACAAAAGACTAAATATGACATCTTCAGCTTTAGAAGCTGGAAAATAGCTATGCTTAATACTTAACTAACACATTCATAGAAAACATTCGAGGAAACAGAATAACACATCCAGAGTATATAACACATTAGCTACTGTGTGTATATGAACACGCGCACACACACACACACATATATATATATATATATATATATATATATATATATATCATAAATCAAAGTCGACTAGATCATGAATTGATAAAGCAGCTGATCCGGTCAATGACGTAGGTCACGAGAGGAGTCACCATGTCACTGATAGACACGGCGGTGGAGTAAGTGGCGTCGACCGCCACCACGGACCAGCCGTGTGCGGTTTCCACCACCCTTGTGAAGGTCGGCTTCCACGTTTCCAGCGTGCTGTCCAGCTAATGCAAATAAAGGCGATCTTTTTATTGTGAAATTTAGTCTTTCTCATTGTGAAATACACTCACTGTACAATCAATGGCAGTTGATTTAACAATATCTGAGACCAGCCATAATAATCAAATAACAGTTCAAGAATAAAATCTAGATTTTTCAGTGAAGTGAGTACCTGCTGTCCTATCGTCACTGTAGAGGCTGGTGAGCGGTTGTCGACGCGATGTGTTGCACAGCTTGGCTTGGGGACACTCTGGCAGTCGTGGCACCATAGGCTAGGGGTATATATCTTTTATATATATATCGTTTATTCTTCCCAGAATTCTTTCTTATAAAATTGCATCAAATATGGACAAAGATTATATCCAGTTTACACAATCACACAAAATGAGCATCACACTACAAACACACCATTAACTCCCCCCCCCCCCCCTCCCACACACAAACATACCTACTGACAATATCCCCGTATTTGACCATCGTTAGTACGTCATTATTAGTCTGCAACTTGTCGGCAGACATCGTTCGCGTCACCTTGCGACACAACGGACATTCCACCTTGCCTCCGCGCAGCAGTTGATGAACGCACTCCTGACAGAAGGTGTGATGGCAGGACAGGTACTTTGGGGGGCGCTTCTCACAGAATTCGTCTAAGCACACCGAACACGCCTTCGAAAGGGATGAACGTGAAAGATGTTGCTACTGAATGGCAGCGGGAAAGACGAGACACGAGAATATATCAAATATCTTCAAGCTGAAGATAATATTGAGAAACTAAAAGATCAAGGTAACCGTAATGACTCTATTACCAGCAATCGAAATATCTATAAACCATCTCGTGACTTTTTTTGTCTCGTAATTCAATAAACAAAACTTTCAATGTGCAACATCAATCTACACATACCGACTTAGGTGGAATGCATATTTTCAAAATTTCGATTGTGGCGGGGTAAGGAACAAGGTCTATACTTCTACAGACCTAAGAAAGGGTGAAAGAAAGGAAAGGGTGGCAGAGGGAGGAGGCTGTCGAGGGAAGGATGGTATTACTCACAGGTAGGAGGGAGTGTGGGTTCTCTGCAAGCTTGGCATAATTAGGCGTTGGGGAGTCCTCGGGCAAGCTTGGGTAGAGGGACATCCTTCACTGCGAACTTGTTCTCGTGTAGAATGAGGTACGCTGAAACTGGTAAAATAATTTAGGTTAATCGGGGGAATAGCAGTATACTGAACACAAACTTAAATACAGAAACTCATTTTTTTTTCTCTTTATGCCATACTCAAACACATACAATATAACTTTCAGATAACTGAGTACAAGTACATCTGAAGACTAAATAAAGAGAAGTAAGGATATTAGCAAAATGTCTTAAATACTAATACCCTAACCATTCCTTAAGTTTTAACACTATAATGACCCCAGGCAGAATACTTGGGAGCTTAAATAACCACCGACCGACTGAACACTAACATATACGATAATTTCAACAGAAATAATTCCTCAATGTTTTTCAAACTTTTTCATTTGTGATTTTTTTTTTCATTATTCAAAAATGATATTAACAAATTACATGTAAATACACCTCCCACACCTGCCCCTAAAATAGAAGACAAGTTATAGTGAAACTGCCGTAAACCAGAGAGATAGAACGAGTGGCACAGCGCATCCTGTTTTGGCAACATACATCATATTACTGCGTCGTATGCTGCTAGTCTTTCTTTTAAGCAAAAAATAGACGTTTTCAGTAATTGTACTTTTACTACCTAGACCGTGAAATTAGTTATATTACTTCTTTGAGCCAAATCATTTCGTAAAATCTAAATTAATTAATTATAGCTAATTGGTAAGATTGGAGGCTGCTAGTGACGAGGTGAAAAGTAATGCTAATAATGATTATAAAACAAGTAACAAATTCAATAGAATACTGCAACCACCACTACAAGCAATATACTTTATCGTAATGTTTTAGCAACATGATGAATGATGCTAATCGCAGCCCTAATAACGAGCGACAGGTCATGATGTTTGTAATCATACCTTTTCTACATTTGTCGCAATTTTTAAAGATATTGATAACAGAATGTCTGTGCGTGCTCTGTCCCTCTGTCTCTCTGTCTCTGTCTGTCTCTCTCTCTCTCTCTCTCTCTCTCTCTCTCTCTCTCTCTCTCTCTCTCTCTCTCTCTCTCTCTCTCTCTCTATATATATATATATGTGTGTGTGTGTGTGTGTGTGTGTGTGTGCGTGTGTGCGCGTGTGTGCGCGTGTGTGCGCGTGTGTGCGCGTGTGTGCGTGTGCGTGCGTGTGCGTGCGTGTGCGTGTGCGTGCGTGTGCGTTCGTGTGCGTGCGTGTGCGTGCGTGCGTGCGTGGGTGCGTGCGTGTGTGTGTATGTTCATGCGTGTGCGTGTGTGTACTTACATGAATGATTGCATACATATACATATACATATACATATGCATACATACATACATACATATAATCATCATCATTAACTTTATGAACATTACCAGGTTAACATGAATTTTAGCGCAAATTAATGTCATTCGTTTCACAGGAACTGTCAATAAAATCCGTTTCCATTCAGTCGTCTTTCTGTTTTTGATTTGTTCGGATGGAATTCATGCTAATAAAGTTGCCAAGAACGAACTGGAAACGTCTGCAGTCGTGTTGTGGTTGTTAATTATTATTATTATTATTATTATTATTATTATTATTAGTAGTAGTAGTAGTAGTATTTTATTATCATTGTTATTATTATTATTATTATTATTATTATTACTATTATTATTATTATTATTATTATTATTATTATTATCATCAGCAGCAATAGTCTAATGTCACAAGCATGTTCTATATTAAGAAATAAATGGAGGCTCTAGCATGGCTACAAGGGTGGTATTATAGCCAGTTGAATGTAGTGTCCTTTCCACGTATCTCGGATGTTGGGCAACGTTTTGGAACGTTAAGTGCAATAAAATAAATCACAAACGTATAGTACTCATTGGTATTATCCAGGGCCTTTTCCAAGATTTTATTTATTATTATTATTTTTTTTTCTTTTGGTGAAAGACTAAAATGGGTTTACTTTATTAACGTAATCAAGGTTATCACACGAAAACAATACCCTTCTAGCAGTAATCAGTAAATGGGTAGTAATAGTGGCTATAATAATAGCTTAACGTTGCCAGCAGATCATAAAAGAGGGGGGATGCGTAGTCATTTCTAGTATTTCCAGAAGACAAAAACAAAACAACAATCAAACAGTAAAGATATGTTGATTTGTTGCCTCTAGTTCTCGCTTCACAGATTTGTTCTACTGTGCCTGCAAGGAACTAGATAATCAAGCCTTAACTCTCTCGGTGCAAGAGCCTAGCACTCGCCAAGGGTCGTACAAAAACGCAGTCCAGTGAGTCAATGCAGCGCGGAGTGTAATGCAGTATGCATGTTCTCAGTTAGGTAATAAAGTATGTGTAGATATGACTATAACATAATGCCATTTTGTTTTACCTTAAAAAAAATTCATCATCAGCATCATCGCCATAAATAGTTACTGTAGTAGTAGGAGTATGTATAGGAACAAAAACAGGAATAATAGTGGTGGTAGTATTACTAGTAAAACTAGAATTAGAAGTATTAATTAA
>NC_061826.1:16585306-16587806 GCF_019202785.1 Penaeus chinensis | reverse complement strand
GAAGAGAGAGAAAGGAAAGAGAGAGAAAAAAAGGGGGAAAGGGAGAGAAGAGAGAGAAGAGAGAGAGAGAGAAGAAAAGAGAGAGGAAGAGAAAAGAAAGAGGAGAGAGAGAGGAGGGGAGGAGAGAGAGAGAGAGAGAGAGAAGGAAGGAGGAGAGAGAGAGAGAGAGAGAGAGAAGAGAGAGGGGAGAGAGAAGAGAGAAGAAAGAGAGAGGGAAGAGAATGAAAAAAAGAAGGGAAGGAGAGAGAGAGAGAGAGAGAGGAGAAGAGAGAAGAAGAGGGGAGGGAGAAAAGAGAGGGGAGAGGAGAGAGGAGGAGAGAGAGGAGGAGAGGAAAAAAGAGAGAGAAAAGAGAGAGAACGAAAGAGAAGGAGAGAAGAACAAAAAGAGAGAAAAGGAGAAAAAGAAGAAAGGAGAAGAGAGAGAACTTTCCCTTTGTCTGAAAAAATATGTGATGTTTCTCTTGAAAAAAGATGATTCTTTCAAAAAGTATGTGAGAAATTCTGAAATTAGGTATTTTCTATTATGTGCATCAGCAAAGATTTAAAGTGATGAATACTGATACTCTAAAAATAGAAAAGAAACAATTTTTTTTTTAAAAGGAAGAGAGAGAGAGGAGAGAGAGAGAGAGAGAAGAGAGAGAGAGAGAGAGGAGAGAGAGAGAGGGGGAAAGAGAGAGAGAGAAGAAGGGAGAGAGAAGAGAGAGAGAGAAGAGAGAGAGAAATCTTGAGATATCGAAATTTTTTTTTGGATCAAAAGAAAAGGGGATAATAATAAGAAAAGAAAATTTTTGAAAATCAAAGAAAAGGGTGACAGGCGAGATGGGCAGTAGTAACTGGTATTGGAGAATTAACCCAAAGGAAAAAACAATAAAACACACCACAACAAAAATTATAAAATATATTATATATATTTTTATATATATTGTAATTATATAAAAAAATTAAAAAATTTATATATATAAAAAAACACAATTTTAAAAATCATATATGAGTGTGTTGGTTTGTGTTAGGGGGTGGGGATAAAAAAAATTATATTTATAAATATATATTAATATATATATAAAATTATATATAATATAAAATATGCTTTATATGTAATGATATGTTATATATGTAAGTTATGTATAAAAGTATCTATATGTATAGTAATGTATCGATATGTAATAATATATTAAAAGAAAACAAAACCCCCACAACAAAAATTTTGTGAGCTTTTATTTTTGCAAACTTTGTATTAGTGAAGGGCCCCCAGGATTATAGGTTTTATGGATGCATTATTGTGTAATAAGGGGAAGTGGTGTATGTAGTTGTGAATCAAATTATTTTTTTTAAAAATTTTTTGGGCATTTTCTTTCCAAAGTCCCAAAAATTTACACAAGGGAATAGGAAAATTTTTGGAAGTAACAAAGGTCAACCCCCATATCTCACCCTAGTTGACCCGGAGCTTGGGAGAACACTCCATGCCCCCGTTGGGTCGACAGTCCCCAAAAGGGGGAAGCATAAAAAGGGGATTTTTGTATGGGGGAAAAAAAAAAAAAAAAACACAAGGGCAAATTTAAAATTTTTGGTCATTGCATGGGAAAAGTGAAGTACCCAAACTAATTTATGTAATTTGGCATTATTTTTTGTTATTTACAAAAATCAGCCACCAAATGGTTTTAAGGGGATGGAAAATGAATTCATGGAAAGACTAATCCTAGGAAATTTCATATGGTAAAAAAACCGGGCAAAAAGGGTTAAAAAGCAGAATAAACTTAATTTTCTCCTATCCCCTTTTGGCTTTTCTTTTTCCCTCGATATTTTATGTTCTTTTTCTTCTCCTCCCGCCGGTCATTTATAGTTTATATTCAAGAATTTTTTCAGTTGACTATTCCTTTATCACTCTGACGAAAGTGGGGAGATTTTTCTGACATCTTCAAAATAAGTTTATCCCTTTGTCAAGGCTAAGACCTGTAAAAAAAAAAAAAAAAAAAAAAAAAAAAAAAAAAAAAAAAAAAAAAAAAAAAAAAAAATTAAAGGACATTATTTTGAAAATAGACATAAAACCAAATTTTAAGATTGATCGAGGAGTAGATAGTGAAGGAGGAAGAAAACTACATATAACTTTTTTTTACCTACCTTTAAAAAAGGTTTTAAAATTTCAAGCAAAGCCTTATTTTTGATATCTTCACGACCTATCTTGGCCAGCTCCTCCAAAATGATGTCTGACATGTGCAATTTCAGCCCTAGAGGTGTGATGTGTTTATGGTCATCTGGCACAAGAACAGTTGTCCCAATGATATTTGCGATCTCTGAGACACGGTTTATATTCCAGTTGCATAAACTAAGTTGCACCAATATTTGTCTCAGGATTCGTCTCACAAACTGGAAGAGAATGAGAATATTATGTACATGTGATGTACAATACTTAGTCTGTGAAGCATTGTCACTGACTAAAAGCTTAAACACATGGTGCAGGTACACATATAAAATACTGTAAGGTGTGCCTTCAATAGCTTAC
>NC_061826.1:16570306-16577806 GCF_019202785.1 Penaeus chinensis | reverse complement strand
TGGTACAAGAAATAATCTGCAGACACAAACGATCATGCCATAAACATTAGAAAAAGATCGCAGAAAGGAGCCTAAGACCACTCAGTCCTTCCAAATTCCAGCTGAAGTGAAGACAATGTTTGCCAGGATGTTGGGTGGCAGAGCCCCACCAACCCTCCCCTTGTCCAGTCACGTCAGTTTCAATTATTGGATAAAGTTTGTGACGTGGAGTTGGGGACTGGCAAATGTGTCCATACTGTAAAAATGGAGCTGATTATACGATAGTGGTATCAATGCAATCTACTACCCATAGGCCTATGTATAAAATTATCCCATGGAACTCTCTCAATACCTACAACCTTTGTGCTGATAGCAGGGGAATGCATGAGAGGTACCAGAGATATACAGGGCAAATTATAAATGATTTACAAAGAATTGGTCACCCTATACTCAAATGCAGAACAGCTACCAAGACCAAGAATGTGGGGGTTTGGCAAGTTTCAGCGACAAAAGTCCTGCACGTGTGGGTAGTAATGAGAAGAATCCATCTTAACTACTATTTTCCTGAGCACTTGAGTGAAGGTCTTCTGAATATGTACCATTTCTAGAAGGCTGTGGCTGTTTACAGTACTGTATTGTGATGTTTACTATCTTTCCTGGAGTTTCAGTTGTGTGTGCACAATGTGGATTTCTCAAACTCTGCTGTAAACACAGTACCATATCAGTCACTATATTGTCTAATGAGGGGGGCTGTGCCCCCTGTGTGACTCCCCTCCTAGGGGGCTATCATCCCCCATTCCCCACCAGGAAAACAAAGAATCCTTCATGTATTTACAGCAGGAGAGTGTGTCAGACAAATCTGACACGACAGGACCATCCATAAAACTAATCAACAGACATTGCATTACTTTACAGTAAGTAGAGTCACTTTGTTTGTGGAATCAGTCTACATCTTAAAATCTGTTGAACAATAGCAATAAAAGGCCCAACAAAAGAGAAGGGCACAAATTGCAACTGAGAAATGGCAGGGTTTGATTATGCAGTGTTTCTATATTTTTGTAATTGTTAGCTCACTCACTCCTAGGTTATTGCTTATCATGCCAAACCTAAACTATACCTCATGCTGGAGACTTCTATCTTGTAATGCACTGATGAGCTGGTTCCAGTTAATACAGCATAAAGACTAAGTCCTTGGGGTTAGGAAGATTTTTTGTGAATCAGGTAATGTTTGGGTTCCCAGAATGTCCCCGATCTTGGCTGAGTAATGGTATCTGGGGTACGGTCTCGTTTAATAAAATCGTAATATCTTACCAACAACATGCAATTTAATTCGGTACACACTTCGTTGATATATCAACATCTTATGTACCTGGCATGGTAGACACAAATGCATTTAAATCACACTTTCTGGAAATCGTAAAAGACCTGCATCGTGGTCTATTATCCTGTTAACATTTAGAAGAAAAATCGGCATGTTCATCCTTACCCCTTCTTTTCGCGGTAGATCTCGCAGAAAAATATTTCCTAAGCGTTTTAATAGCTTTATCTCTATTTTTCTTGTCATTGTCGGCGAGTTTTTGGGCGAATAAATTTTCCTGCATCGTCTCACGTTGGACTCGGACTCCCTCTCCCGTGTCGGTGTGTGAGGGCGTGCACTTTCATCAAGGTGAGGAGGGCTAAGAACGTACTATTTTGGCAATACTAATAACATGGGTTTACCTATATTCAATAAAATGAAAATTATTATCTTTTTTAATACATATATAAAGTATGTATTTTGCAAATGACATAAATGTATTTAAAACCATTTGTCTAACTTTTAAAAGATGAAAGTTCTTGTTTGGGGTTTGGAGACGGCTAGAAGTGCCTTCTTTTCTCCGAAATAATAATAAATACAGTGTAATGTATAATACACAACAGCATGATATGTTAAAGTAATATGTATAACAATATAATTATAAAATCTAATAAATCAACAATATGGTATAGTAATATGATATAATAGATGTATGTATTTGAATTGTTAATATCAGTTCCGCTTGTAACTTTCATCAGAAATTTGTGCCTCGATGATAAAGAGATAATCATTATCGCACAATAATTAAATAAACAAGAGTATGCAAGTCTGCTGTAAAATCTGTGTGCAATTGTATTTCCGTACCATGCATCCTATTTGCTGCTCTAGCCAAGAAAATCTGTTTCGCTTTTAGTGTATGAATGGCTTATTGCCTTTTTGTCTATTATGTAGATATTGATATGTTAAAACAATTAAAACATAATTCTGTTTCGTGTTACACGTTTATATAATGTGGTCCGCATACAATGTGCTCCAAGGGGTGTCTCTCCCCTTTGGTACTCATTTCCCCCCCTCAAGGTAGCTAGCTACCTTTAGCTTTCCTTCCTCTCCTTACACTAAGGAATGTTTCTCCTCCTTACCACGAGTGTGCTTATATTTTCATTGGCTCTCCTGAATAAACGAGTTGACGTCCCTCCCATGAGACTGTGCTACCACGTGCGTGCATGTTTTCTAGTTTGTATATCCGTAGTCTCAACGCGCCTTGACTCTCGGTAAATTTCTATATTGATTTACCTATTGGCCATGGATTGATTTTCGGTAGATGATTTTTAGCACATTTCTGTTAGAATTTCGATTTTAATTTCTCGAACATAACACTTGCTTAATATACCGCAACTGTACAGTCCAGTTCCACTAATGAGGACTCTAGTTCACCGTTTTTATCTTACTCTTTTTTTTATCTTGCTCTTTTATTTAATAATTTTATTTCCTTTCCTCGATAGCGTCTTTTAAACACTTCCCTTCGTGTCATGAGGCGGTGGTATTTCCAGTTTTCTGAAACGATAACAGTATGCCTATAAACCAGGTTATCCTCGAGAGGCGCGGAGCGTTTCAAAGCAGCTGTGTTCATCGTCGGAGTGGCTGTTACAAGGGCTATTCGTTGTATTTTTTTTTCTGGAGACCACATTGTTGCAGGCAAACTGCAAATTAGAATCTTTCTTTATTTTGATGCATATATTAGTGAACCATACACTTACCATTTCCAGTCGCAGTGATGGAAGAAATCATATTACAAATATTGGGACCGTATGGCATAACAGAAATTGCTAATGTTGATCATATGAAGTTAAATGAATAAATGTGTCCACTTAAAAATGACGAACTTCGTTGTCTCTTCCAGTAGACAGTCAAAGAAATATGTATTTCTTAGTCTGGAACTTCGCTGAGAAAAATCTGAATGTATGTTTTGGGAACTAGCAGCCACAGTCCACACTTCTTCCCATTCCCGCAACATTTGCTTCTCATACCCCCAGGGTATGGACCCCAAACTATTTTAGGAAATGAGACAATGGTACTCCAACAACTTTTATTTTTGAGTTTGCAAATTGGCGTTTGTTTCGGTTTCGAAACTTGCTCAGACGTCCAAGAAAACCAGACGGTCAGAGAATCGTAAGGGAAAACACCATTCGGGTTTATTACTTACTTCTGATGTCGTTTACGGTGATAACGTATCTCCCGCAGGGGCGTCACTTCATGTTATGAGTTGGGGGGGTGACGGGTAAATTTGCCCTGAAAAAATAATTTTTGCCCTGCAAATCACGAAAAAGAAAATGCTCACTAGCTCTTTATAAGTAGCCTGTTATAAATGTTATAAATCAAGTATGTTATAAATCAAGTATCATCAGCAATTAGTTTCATATAGTTATTTATATATCTTGAATACTTATTAACTATTGAGGCAGATTCCGTAAGAGGAAATTTGCCCTGCAGAAGTAGATTTTGCCCTGCAAAAAGAGGCTTTTTTAAGAGTTGGGGGGGTGACCCCCCATACCCCCCCCCTTAAGTGACGCCCCTGATCTCCCGAGAATGGAACGGCGAAAATATAGCTATCATATGTGGTGGGACAATTGTTAATACTAGGAACCAAATGGGGTAATCTGTGTGCTTGGAACATTTGGGCAGACAATGGCTTGCTTATTTGTTGCATATATTTGAAATAATTTTTCGAATGTATTTTGAGACGGTTCAACAACAGGTTCTAAAGGCTGCAGATGAGTAAGTCAGTCTCCTAAATTTGACTCAAAGGGCCTCCTAGCTGCTGGCTATGGGCTTATTACTGGAAGAACCTGCATTTTCTCAGAAGTTACAAGTGGTCTGAAAGGTCAGTATCATCTGACCAACCTGGACTGCTTAATAATGCCAGGTGGCTTATGAAAGCTAATCGCGTATTGCAACTTGCATGCTAGGGGAGCAACATCGCAAGTTCGTGAACTACGATGCTCCCGTTCGAGCCAAAACCTCGTGTCAGGATGGCACCCAAAATGTCTTTTTTCATGACGGAACTCCTTCAAGAGTTGACGCTGGCTGTCATTCGCCCTGTGCTTGCTAACAATAGCTTCTCCCGCCCAGAGAACTTCCTGTTGTCAATGATAATGGCATACAGTTGATAGCGATGAGACTGGTTAAACAAGTAGTAATGGAAGAGATTATTGAGCAAGCCTTAGAGTATCGGCAGAATCGTCACTTAAATTAAAAACAGTGCTGAAAAATAAACGGAATTGTCAGAGCATTCATCTGTCAAAATCCATTCGCTGCTGAAGAATAAACTGAATGAAGCAGGAGAGACCCAATCCATCCTCATTTACGGGTATGACTGCCATTCTCAAGAAGGCAATAAGGGTAGAAAAACACCATACTTTGTTTTCTGTAACTCAGTTCCTGATTGAAGGAGTTGGGAATAGTTGATTTTTATTCAGAGGCAATGTTCAGCAAATGTCTAGGCAACTTTTTTAGATTTTCTCCCTTTTATTTTTTTAGCGAAGAGGCACATATTTTGAGAACTGTATCTGGCATACAAGATCGAAATAGAAAGTGGGATGGACTTATCCGAAGCAATGTCTTCCTGAAAAAGATCCAGTCCGCATCTTCCTTTGTAAAAAATACAACATAATAGACAGAAGACACAACTTTTTTTTTTTTACCTCAGCTTTACTAGTACGGAATGCCACTTTCTTACAATGTGATGTACGGAAATGTGTAATAAAACAATCACATAAATGCGAGAATGTATACCTTAAAATGCGTAAATCGCAATAATATTTTCATACTCCATCAGGGTAAAGTAACATTTCGTTTGTTTTTGGAGAGCACATGAAATGACAAATTTCATGTGATATTGCTATCGAAAAAATATTTGTGTCATTTGTACACACATTTCATTCTTTTTTTAATATCCATGAGAAAAAAGTTACTATTCAAACAATGCTGCATTATTAGTAAAAACAATGGTTTAATGGTTTATCCTACAGTTCAGCCACTTCTGTAACACTGAACCTATTTTATCTGAATCGTAAAATAATCTGCTCTAACCTTGCCACTATTGTCTTCCACATTAAAGGCTACTTCATAATCATGGATGGACCCGTGGATCAGGTCTTTCTTTGCTGGTCTTACTGGTAATTTACAACCGATACAACCATGAGATTGTAAGTAATGTTCTTCGTCGCAGCCAAGTCAGTGAAACAACTTAGGATCTGACATTTTCGGGGGAAATTATCTCTAATGTACTTTTTCATTATACGCTGGTCGTCTACATCTGATAAATTGGAGTCTAAAGAGAACGCCACAGAAGCGTACTATAGTGGCTGAACTGTCGGATAATCCATCGTTTTCACTGATGTTGCTGTTTTGTTTCCAAGCTAACATTTCCCTAACCATAGATATTCCATTTATGTTGAAATCTATGTATAAACTTAATTGATGGTGCTTTAGTAATACTTCCTCATATCACCATAGAAGTATAGCATTTGCACAATTCAGATCATTTTTTTCTATAAACCAGGCGATAGTCGCTTTGGGCTCACTAGTAGGTTTTCAGCATATCGCATGTTTCTCTTCTATGTTTTTTTTTTTTTTTTTTTTTTTTTTTTTTTTTTTTTTTTTTTTTTTTTTACAACACACAAGTTCCATCATTATATCTTTCGTCATCCTGACGGTCTTGTGTAATACGAAGGATATATGAAATGAGGGTTCGCGGCGTGGTGCCAAAGAGGAAGTAACAATCAACTTGACCTATATTGAATTACACGGTTGATATTTTGGGCCCTCTTGAAAAAAAATATTTCTTCAGAATAAAACAGGCTAAATATATATTGTTTGAAGAATCATGTTTTGAATTGTCTGAATGACAGAGAGGAACTAGTTACAAAGGAAAAGCACAATCATTTTTGGCTCTTGTAACTGACGTGCTATTCAATGTCAGTGACATGTTGAATCTTGCCAGGCAGATACTTTATTTGTTCAGTAAACTCGAACATCCTTTTTCGATTCTTTTGAAAAAAAAAGAAAAAGAAAATGAGAAAGATGATAAATATGATAGATTTTTTAATGTGTTAACTTTCAGTAATTACCTTGCAAAAAATGTATAACTGCTTGTATTTTTCTGTAGGCATCCTTGCACTTCTTTGTAATGCAACATTTATTGTGGTATTAGATGCATTAGAACATGGCCGTTTTAACATTTAGTTGGGGAATTGTCCATTCCAGTTCGCCTGTTGGCTCTTACCGTTCCCCGTCCGGCAAACATGGTCCCTCCATTCTTTTCCTTTCTTGCATTCTGTTTCCGAATCTTGAATTCTGGTTCCCAGTCTCCAATCGTTTATTTGGTATTGGAACTTTTTTATGCCAATATGGTTGAAAAACAACATTTAGGTTTATATAATTGTATGGGTATGGTGCAATGTAGAGTGATTTTAATATTTTCTGTTGTGTAAATGACATAAGATACTGTGTAAGGAAATAATATTCATGATTAATTACGAGGGAGTTCGTGACGTTCTTTACAATGTATAATAAAGAAAAGGATTTTAAATTAGCTGTATTTGAGGATTACTTGGAGTAACTTAATATTGTTTATAATAACACTATGAAAATGCATGATATGCAACCTGATATTGCCACTATAATGAATAATTTTCAATGAGGAAAAGTAAGTTACACATATGTAAAGGTCTATATATCTATATAAATTTAGAAGGTATAATAAAACTGTATTGTAGACTCTTGGTAATGTAATGCATATACATTTTTTAATGGGAATCTAGCCTTTTATATATACTACATACCACAGGCAACCAGTGGCGGATTTAGGGGGGGGGGGGCAACTGGGGGCAACTGCCCCCCCCTCGCTGCTTTGTAACTGTTGGAAGTGCGTCGTCCCTTTTCTATGAAATGACATTTGATATACTGACGGAGGAACCTCATGGGCTTCATCGTTCTCGGATCTTCCAAAAACGAAACAATCGGCAATTACCATTCTAAGGATAAGGATAAGTCCGGTATGCGAAGCTGAACTTCGCCCGGGCTATGCCAATGAGGGGAGGCCGGCCTGTGTAGACTAATGTCGACTCGCTAACGTGTGTCAGCTGGTGCTGACTCGGCTTTTGTCCTTACCCGCCGTGGTGCCCAGTCACAGCAGTAACCTCCAGGCGACAATTGCAACTTCT
>NC_061826.1:16555306-16560306 GCF_019202785.1 Penaeus chinensis | reverse complement strand
AAGGCACACAATTGCCATCATGGGAGATGAATGCAGCAAGTTAATGGGGAATGAAAACCAGGAAAATGGTTGTTTAGCTTGATTGGATAAAAGGGCAACCACCAATATCGTTGTGTTAATGGTCATAAAACATTTTTCATATTTTGTTTAGATTATTAGCCTTTGAGAACAAAAGGAACAAGGAAGGTAAGCGAGTCTGTGAATCAGTATGTTGCTGATTTTGGGACTCCCTAATTGATTATACTGAATAATGGTGGTGATAGTTATGATGTGATATTATGAACTGAGGGGCCAGAAGGAGGTAACAGGGCAATCTTTAGTCAATGGACATCTCCCTGAGGACTCACTTCCAAGCAGAGCACCCAGAAAAGTGCTTCCTGTCAGGAAAAAGTGAGCTCCTTGAAGGTTTATTAAGATGTAACTAAAATGGCGGAAAAGAATGGTCCAGTGGTTAGAATGGGTTAAAAAACTGTATGATTTACAATCACAGAAGGCACCATTGAAGAGGTGATCAGTGGGTCATGGGAAGAGGAAGGCATGAAGGACATACCTCGTACTTGGCCTAGCACAGTGCTGGCAACTTTCACTTTAGGGTAAGACGTGGTCAGGCTGTGCAATACACCAGGTGCTTCCAGTGTAATTGATACATGAGACTAGCCTTTCTATATACTCTTCAGTGAATGGCTGAGGCGTTTGTTGAGTGAATGACGAGTCAATCTTGGGAGGGGGGGGGGGTGAGTAAATGAGATCCAGGAAGTAGGAAGACCTATACAATCATAGTTTGCATGGCATTTTTCAATTAGTTCAGGACGATTGAGCCAGTATTCATAATTTATGTAGCCATTTCTTTTCATACATTGACATATAACACTTAACTCAGTAAGACAGACCGCCTGCCTTTATTTTTTAATTCATAACAGTACGTGATTATCGGGCAACTCAGGAAATTATGGCAACAGAAATATCACAATTATGGCTTTTGATGTCGGTGTAGGTCGGCTTATATAGTTTGGTGATAAGATATAAGGCTGCTGCATCCGAAACAGCTAATTAAATCATTATTCAATACTAAGCCCAAAAGAAAGGTCATGAAATGAGTATTAGGGCTTGATGAGCAAATCACCGGGTAATAGCGAGAAAACTGTCCGCAAAGGATATGTTTTTCCTTGTGATTTACTGACAGATACAGTATAGGTTAATGCAAATTACATAGTACCGTAAGACTAATCAAATGTTAAGAAACTAAATGGCACTACAGATCTACACATTCCCTTTCAGCTGCCCATATTTGATAGTTCAGTTAGATGCAAAAGAAGGAGCAGCATAAACATTAACCAGAATCCTAACGGGCTACCTCACACCTCATATTTGCTCTCGTTGTCTGCTGCACAAGTAATGACTTGCGGCTCACGACGATAAATAGCTGGGGACCACTGCTTACTGGTCATCGGAAATTAAACGTCTTTCATGAAGGTGTTCGACAGTTTTCTTCACTCAACGAATATTTTTTTCATAACAGGTACAACGACATGGAAAATTAGAATTGTATTTGTATTAATATGTAACACTTGTTTCAAGATAGAAATATGTTTTGAGGACTTTACTGTATATTTTGGAATCTATCCCAGGACTTCTCATCTCACTTGGATCAATAATTATTTGCTAATAATTTGTTTAAATAGAAGCAACTACATTTCGCCTTTTAAAACGCACTCCATGTTATAAAAACATTATGATAAGTATATAAATCTTTTGCATTTCACCAAAATATTACCTTGTGACTCATGTGAAACTGATACATGCATGCGCGCGTGCGTGCCCATACACACACACATATACATATATATATATGTACACACACACACACATATGTATATGTATGGATGTACTCATAGCTTTGCTATTACTTTATATACTTAGAGGTGCTTAATCCCTATTACTTAAAGGTGCATGGCTACAGGTAGACTGCAGTCGAAACTAGCAGATAATCTCGGGAGTTTGTCAATAAATGTATCAAAGAAACTTTACTGTACTCTGTTTGAGACAACCTGGTGCGGAGGAACATCCAGTAGGAAACGAGCCAGGTGGCCGTAAAGCCTGAATTGGTGATCACGGATTGTGCGGGCAACAGGTCCTGTACCAATTCTCACGGTGCAACCGTTGGTTAGACACATGGTCCCGCCAACTGTACCCCATGATCCGGTTCAAGGATCCGTTACAAAAGGCATCACGACGAGTTTCCAGTTTTCGCTCGATGATGGGTGGGTCTGGCAAAGAAATGTCGACACTACCAGCATCCAAGTTAATTGTTGGTGGATCAACCTGGTACAACTGCCCAAAATACTCGACCCAACGCACCTGCACCCCATCAGAATCTGAGATTAACTGGCCACTTGTTGAGAGGACTGCAGTTGTCTGTGAGGAGGGCTTTGAGTTCACCTTTCTCAGGGCTTGGTAGGCAGGTCAAAGGTCATTTACTAGGAAATGGTGTTCGACCTCCTCTGCAAGATTCCTGATGAACTGTTCCTTGTTCCTTCTTACCAGTGACCTAGTCCTGCGCACCAGGGGATGATGCAAGTCGTGACAGGCATCTGTGACACCCAGTGTCTCCAGCGAAATCAAATTCTGTCTTGCTTTTAGGCATTCACCAATCAATTTTTGGGCTGCATTGAGCATTTCATGCTTGAAGGTGTCCCGCAGAAGAACAGGGTCTGTCAGGTCCCTGAGTTCTGTGAAACGACTAGAGATAGCCTCAGCAAACCCCCAGGCACATACACCCTCCTTCAACCTGTCCACTTGATACACCCTGGGTTGTACATTGGAATGATGGGGGGTTCTGAAGTGGAGTAGCCACAACTAATCTAAAATCAGTTCAACAGAACTCGGCACTCCGATACACCCTGTAGTTCTGGAGAATCCTCCAATGAGTACTAATGAGGATGTGGTCGATCTCCTTGGCCACATTACCTATACCACAGTACCAAGTCTAATGATGCGGGTCAGAACACTGATACCAGGAGACAGAAATCCTCAATTTCTGGGACCTAGCAAAGTCCTGGAAAAGAAGGCCAGTCTCACTGCCAGCATCAGCTTGTGAGCCATGGGGACCGACAGACATCTCATAGCCAGCTCGGTTGCAGCCAGATACCGTTACCCAGAACAATACAAATATCTTGCCGAGGACAGCTGTATGTCACAGATGCAAGTTTGTCATAAAACATCTCTTTCACATCAAGTTCATACACATCAGTAAGAGCATACAGTGCAATAAGAGACATGAAGCCAAATGCAAGCTTCAGCCTCAATACCATCATACACTAATCGACTGGAGTGACTTCTACTACCAATGATTGAAGTCTGCTGGAGATGGCTATGGCTACTCCCTGGAGATGGTGACCATCGCTGCAGCCCAGCCAGTAGTAGGTGTAGCCATCCACACTAATTGTGCCACTGTCAGGTCTTCTCACCTCTGAGAGAGCAGCCACCTCAACACTCAACTGCTTCAGCTCCCTCAACAGTAGTCCTGTCACGAAGAGCGGACGTTCCAAGCCCCCACCCTGACAGCCTGCCAGAAGTTTAACCTCTGGCAGTCACTCTGAGTGGACGCCACCTCTGCTAACCCCACCGACGTTGCCCCATATAGTGAGGGTTGGCTGACTGCAGGCCCTATATTTCACCTGTGGGGGTCCCGTGGACTTTGCCCCACAAGCCTCACGCCAGATTGGCGGCCGCCGGGACGCAGATGGGACGGCGGGTAACCCCCGCCCCAGACCGAGTCCCAGCGGTCGCCAACCCAGTAGGACCCACAGCCTGCCTTACTTGCTGGGTGAGAAGGATGTTTGCCCTCCCCACCAGCACCATCAACTATACACTTCACTGCCAGTTAGATATTATGTATATCACATGATACTAAGTTACTAAGTCAACGTGTCTCATCTTACTAGTAAGAATATGATGAGCAGACCTTGCTTAGAACGTCTGTATCAGGTAGAGAACATAAATACACACTATAAATCTGGCCTCCATTCTTATTTCTTAATAACATTTACACATCAATCAGTTTGTATAATTCATTTAGAGGTGCTCGACATATATATTCAGTGCTGAGCTGGTCTAGGAACAATGGGTCATTCGAATTCGTATCTGCCAGTTTGTATGTGAATCATTAAAGTTTCTCTTCTTATATTAGATAACTGACATGCTTTTTCGTGCTGCAACAAAATGATAGTATATTCAAAGTGATGTCGAGGATAAACATTATTTTTTTCCATGAACTGTCACCATCTGACGAGTATCATCTACTTGTTTTTTTTTTTACCCGCAGTAATTTTGATAAAAAATCCCTTTCTTCCGTAACGAATGTTGGCGAAATTAAGTAAATGATCGAATATATTCCATCATAAAAGTATATTTATTTATTCATCAAAAATAAAAAAAGATAGAGGACTACGGCGTCGCTACATGTACACAGGTGTTATTACAGTGGGTAGAGGGACTTCTCGACTATGCTGCACAGGATTCGTGCTTCTTTCGAATGCTGGAAGATTACTGGTCCTTTCAGACAAGGAGGCATCTCCCACTCTCTCTACTCATACTCTCTTGTAATAAATATTTGAGAAAGTATCTGAAAATAAACTGAACGTCAAGAATCACGAGCAAAAAACGGCTGCTAACCAACCACATCGGCTCTTATGTATGTGATTTACTGACAACAATCCATATATTCCAGTTTTGTTATTAGAAAACGTAGACTTCTCACTTCCCATGACGACTTCGGAAGTCCGTCGCTAACAACGGCTTTGATCAAGAGGCAAATCGACAAAGGAAACTGGTCCGAAATATCAAGCAAAAGATAATATTAAATCATTAGAACTACACTTAACTTATTCAAATAAATCTCGAACCACAGAGTTCCAGAGGCTGCAGGAACAGTCAAGTAAATAAATTGAGCACACTAATAGATCAACAGTTTTCTCTTACACGGCATGGGTATCATACAT
>NC_061826.1:16537806-16545306 GCF_019202785.1 Penaeus chinensis | reverse complement strand
AGATGTTGATCCATGGCAGTTCGGGGGCAATGGTGCCACTAAGGATTTATAAATATATATGGGCATCAGTTTGTCTTCTCTATCACCCTTACCCATGCCTGTACTTTGGAGAAGTACAGGTAAAGCAACAATGCAACACGTGAAGTAGCAGTTATAAGCCTCAGCCCTGCATTGTGAAGATATTCATTCTCATAAATGTCTTTTCTATATATATGTGAGTGCTTATGCTTATGTGTATGTGTGTGAGTGTGTGTGTGTGTGTGTGTGTGTGTGTGTGTGTGTGTGTGTGTGTGTGTGTGTGTGTGTGTGTGTGAGAGAGAGAGAGAGAGAGAGAGAGAGAGAGAGAGAGAGAGAGAGAGAGAGAGAGAGAGAGAGAGAGAGAGAGAGAGAGAGAGAGAGAGAGAGAGAGTGAGTGAGTGAGTGAAGAGAAATTTCGCAGGCAAGCTTACAGTGAGTACAAAGCAAAAGCGGAGCAGGAAAATGCCGATGGTGATCCTGCAAATTACCCACAAATTTTCAGCACCAATTTGGAGCAAATGTCGATGTTCTGTGTCTAGTGTCTCGAGCCGAAGATAACAGTCATGCGCCCAGTGAATGGCAGTCACGGCAAGAGTAAAAGGAAAATGAGGAGAGTGATGCCATAAGCGCCGCCCCCGAGTCAGGGCCCAATTTACACGCCTCGCTTATTCGCGCTGGGACTGCGGCCGGAAGGCGTGGGCGGCGTGCACTGAAGGGCAAGGCACCGATCTCGACTCTCTCGGGGGCTTCAGCGGCGGGCTTCAGCATGTGGCCGCCTGGGTACCCGGGCGTGATTCGTGGGGCTTATTGTAATTCCAGTAAATTCTGATACACGGATTATAAAAATTCCTGTTGGTTATCACAGCACGTCTCGGAAGCTTTCCTTAAGCCTTAAATCGTCACGAAATCCTTTAATGAAAGGCTCTGAAGAACGGCCACATCAAAATTACCTGTTCTCAAGACAGACGGTCGTCGTAGATATTTTATGAGGACGACAAGGGAAGTGTGCTCTGTGATATTTGTGTTTCGGAACATTTATTGAGCCGAGTGTGCGTTAAGCCGCAGAATAACACACTCAGAAGGTTAGATATATTGTACATAAAGCGGACAGACTAAACCTATACCTTTTGGAGAGGAAACCTTAAATATGCACAGTCGTCGGGGAGGTCCTGCGATTCGCCTGTCTCCAGCAAATAGCTCCTCCTCTTTGGTGACACGCAAAAAAGAGATAAATCTTTGTCTTTCTCATTAAGGCGGACGAGCTCGTGCATGATCCATAAAATGTAAAGAATGTAAAGTGTCCAGAAATCTCTTGTGTTTAGGTCATTCTTCGAAGGCTACGCTTCGGCAGACGGCGCGGCAGGCGGGCGCAGAGATCAAAAGGCGTGGGGGGTTGCCCTTCAGTTGACAACACGTAATTGCTTCTGTTATACCGGCGAACTTTCGGAAATATTGATGAGGGCTATAATTTCCCTCTCTCTCCCCCTTCCTTCGCGGCAACGGGGAGTGCTACTCACTCGGATTCATCATTTTATTATGAAAGGAGCCTTGATGGGTTGCCGGATCGAGAAAATAAGGGGCTATGCGGAGTGTCCACCAAATACAACATGACGGGTTTGACTAAATATCCATGTGTATGTGTGTGTGTGTGTGTGTGTGTGTGTGTGTGTGTGTGTGTAAGATACGGATAACTAAATCAGAGGCTAGTAGAAATACATATTTTTTATTCAGAGACAAAGAGAGTTTGTTAAAAAAAAAAAAAAAAAAAAAAAAGATAAAGGAGATACCAAGAAAGACAAAGAAAACTCACACAGAGAGAGACATGCAGATAACTCCATACCCCTCCCCCCAGAGAGCGATAGCAATAGACAGACAGACAGATAGATAGACAGACAGATAGAAAGAGGCGAGGTTCGATCAAGGAGAAGCCAGCGGGGCCTCGCCAGCCGGCCCGCCATGCACGCCAGCCGCCAATACTTCACAAAATAATCCGGTGTTATTCAATAGTGACTCGGGAGGTATACTAGCCTTTCGCGTGGCTGCGGCCACTAAAATTATTCTTAAGCCTCAACTTTTGTTTAACGGTTAGATCCCCGGGGAAAATTCAGCCACGCATTTTCTTCGTTCATTGTAGGCAAAATTAGTTGGAATAAATAGGTGAGCTACTGTTGTCATTCACGTGTAAATAATATAAGCTGTAGTAAATTGAGCTAAAGTCTGTGGCACAATACAGTCGTCTATTTTCCCTCCACTAAAATTATGGTAATATTAAATGTAATCATAAGGTTTTCAGAGGAAATTGCCATCTGCAAAAAAGAAAAGCACCTGAACAACGTATTTGTTTCTTATACAAATATTGGTAGAAAATATTTCGTCGGGCGAGGATTTAGTGGACAATCATTCTAATACATCTATTTTCATTTCCTTTTTGCACACGAGGCGCAACCTACCTTTTTGTACCTTACTGAAAAACAAAACATCAATTTCCTGGAATCTCAACTAATTCTAGCATTTTATTTTTCTGCCATTCACATACAAGGAAAATAAAAAAAATATCGCTTAAATGTGTGTTAACGCAAAAGGGATCAGAATAACAGGGCTTCGGCTACGCTATTCCCGCTTTCATTGCCCGAGGCCGGAAACTGTGAATTATTCCGAAGCGCTTCGATATCAAATAAGTGTCCGGTTTTGTTCCTGTTTCTGTGGTCGGGGTCGAAGGGGACGTACATCTACCTGCCTGTATATCAACTTCTACAGTAGCAGTCTTGTCTGTAGCTCTTTATTCAATAATTTGTAAGTCTAATCATTGGGTGTTTTACCCATCTGTTTATCCCTGAATCAGTCTCTCTATTCTATTCACGTAAGTATACATTCGCTGCTAGTTTTCTTAAATACAACAGTGTTTCTATTTCTCTTTTTTTTTCTTTCTTTCTCTCTCACTCTCTCTCTTTCACTTTCTCTCTCTCTCTTACTTTATCTTTCACTCTCCCTCTCTCTCCATATATATATATATATATATATATATGTGTGTGTGTGTGTGTGTGTGTGTGTGTGTGTGTGCGTGTGTGTGTGTGCGTGCGTGTGCGTGTGTGCGTGCGTGCGTGCGAGCGTGCGTGCGTGTGTGTGCGTGCGTGCGTGCGTTCGTGCGTGTGTGTGTGTGCGTGTGTGTGTGTGCGTGTGTGTGTGTGTGTGCGTGCGTGTGCGTGCGTGCGTGTGTGTGTGTGTGTGTATGTGTGTGTGTGTGTGAATGCTCAACGTACAGCCTAACCTTGGCCCTCTCCGTCCCTAGCAGCCTGGGCAGGGGGGGGGGGGGCTATCTCACGCCTCGACCATCGCCAACCTCATCCCCGCGGCGCAGAATGTACAAGTTCAGGCGCTACAGAATTCCCTCTATTAGCGGAGGGTTAACTCGCCCGCCAGTCTGAATGGCTGCGGGCGAGGGCGAGGGGAGAAAGCAAAGTCGAGATTACTCCGCTTACCTCGCAGGGGATCTCTCGCGAGGCAACTGGACTACCCTCGAGGTTATAAAGTGTGGCGTTTCAGTAATATATGATGCCAATCAACGAAACTTTTCTAATGAGATCAGATATAAGTTTCGATGACTTTCCGAAATGAGTGCAGAGTGCAGATAAACTGTCACCAGAATTGGACGTTTACACTTGTATTCGTCCGAATAAAAGTGCAGTCACATCACCTGTGATTTGTTACCTAATTAAGTAAAATAAATACAAGTGACTATTGTTATTCAAACAGGTAACCGTTAGCGATGATAAAAGAAAATCAATTGGCCCGTCACATCATAGATCTTTTACGTGGAAACGGATCTTTCAGTTCTCCCTCCTTCCCTTCCTCCGTTACGGGGATGAAGCTCGCGAGCCTCTGGCAAACTGGGGCTTTAAGGCTCCCACAGACCAAGGATTTGCTCCTGATCATTATTGTGTATTCTGTTGTGCGCTGCTTCTATTTCCATTAATGGTTTTGCTGCTTCTAGCTGATGCTGTAATGATAACTATAATAAGGTTGATAGTGATGATAATAATGATACTACTACTATTACTACTAATGATATTAACAAAACATCAATAACAACAACAACAATTATTATATTATTAATAATAACAGGAAAAAAAATATGATCACAATGATAACCATAATAATGATGATAGTACTTCTAACAATTGCAATGACAGGATAATATCACTGTTACTATTTTCATTATTGCTCCTTCATTTTATACCATATCAACCTCATGATGATAGTATGAAATCACTATACCTCAACTTTAATCAGAACACACCCCATAAGTCCATAAAATATCTATTAAACTTGAGCAGGAAGCTGAACGATAAGGAGAAACACAGGTGTAGCCTCTGGCCACGAGCCTTCGGAGGCTGTTGCTCGGCGCTCAGTCTCGTTGGGCCAGAGCAGGGCGCCCCACGCCCACCGCAGGGGACAGATGGGGCGCCCCTGAAAACTCGGGGGAACCAGTTCGGAACGATGTGAAAGATGTTGAGAATGTATATGTATATACATATCCATATATATATATAAATATACATCTATAAATAGATATATATATACATATATATGTATGTATATATATATATATATATATATATATATATATATATATATAGAGAGAGAGAGAGAGAGAGAGAGAGATTCAGTATCTCATTCACATCGGCATATCACCAGGATAACCAATCAGTCAATCGCGAACGACTGGTCAGCCATAAAGATATATGCTTAGTCGATCAGAGAAAGTCTACGGACATTCCCTTAAACATGACAAATGAAAATAAAGTCAACTTGTTCCCATTTTGTGGCCACACGGCTGTCATCATTCATAAGATTTTTCCCGTCAAAAATGGACGTCGGTGATAGTTTGTGGGACCAGGGATCTGGAATGTGCATTGCTTATAACAGCAATTCCTAGTTTCTATAAAATAAAGGTCGTGTAAGAGTAAGAACAATAATGAAATCTAATGCATAAAGTGTAGATACACATCTATCTACCCATCCGTCCATCCTTCTATCTATCTCTCAATCTATCTATATCTACCTATATGCATACATAGATAATCACAGAACAAACGCAGAAAGAAGTCTACAGAGACGCAATGAAACACAGCCATATTAAGAGACAATAAAACGTAACGTTTGAGTAGAAATTAACTGAACAGTCTTAGGCACCTCTAGCCTTTTTCTCCCGTGGGGAAATAGCAAGCATCTGTGCCTGTCAGCTTTGAATGACTGCTGGCAAGACAATATCAATCTTCGAGGGTTTCTATGTGAGAGTTGACTCGGGTTAGACTCTAGTTTCCGCTTTTCTTTCGTGGGCTCGCGAGCTTCACATACTTAAATCAGAATTGAAGCACATTTGTATTTCAGTTAGGTAAATGCGTTTTACCTTGTAATACTGTCCTAGACATAAACATACACACACACACACACACACAATTTATATATTATATATATATATATATATATATATATATTCCATCTTATACACACACACACACACACACACACACACACACACATATATATACATATATATAATATATATATATATATATATATATATATATAGGGAATAGTGCAATAAAGCACTGATATAGATAAACAACATCCCTCACTGACCAGGACTTGATACCACGCCGCTCCAGGCATAATCAGGCAGAATGACCAATACTGAGCCAACTGTGCCACACGGCCAGAAAAGGACAGAAAAGGAACGTGCAGCTCCTTAGACGTTACCTATCTATTCATATTTAAGGGATATTAGCGAGGTTACTCGGGGGAATTGATCAGAAATTCAAATCAGATGTAAGTGAGATGGACTGAGGTATCTATGAAAGATGGGATAATGAAATGGCGCAATGATATAGATAAAAAACAAAGATCCAGGTATAACTCAAAATAAACAGTACTGGTAGTATGAGCAGGCGGGTGACGTCTTTGGCGCTAGTGAGAACCCAGTAGCACATTATTTTGTGTGTATATATATATATATTTATATATATACACATATGTGTGTATATATTTATATATATATCATATTTATAAATTTGCATGTTTGAAAATACATACATACATACATACATACATACACACACACACACACACACACACACACACACACACACACGTATATATATAAACATATATCATATATATTATATATATATAAATATATATCATACATGCAATATATATACAAATATATATATATATATAATATATATGTATATATATCATATATATAATATATATATACAAATAATACATAATATATATGTAATATATATAATAATATCTATATATATAACATATAATATATATATATATATATAATATATATATATATATATATATATAACATATAACATATATATATATATATATATATATTTATATAACATATAACATATATATATATATATATACATTTATATAGCATATTATATATATATATATATATATATATATATAATAACATATTATATATATATATATATATATATATATAACATATTATATATATATAACATATTATATATATATATATATATATATATATATATATATATATATAACATATAATATGTATGAATACACACACACATATATGTGTGTGTGTGAATGCATGTATAAAGAAGTAAAAGGAAGATAATAAAGATTCCGTCTGGTTCACACAGACGATCATGCTTTAGCCATCTACCGTAGAAACACAGCTGCCGCAGACGACAAAAGTTCTGCGACATCACAAACAAAACACTGGTGGTCATGGATCTCTTATGATGATAGCACAATGGGCGAAAGTACATATGTTATTTATTGTTTTCATTCTTCTGAAACATCATACAAAATAACTAGTCATGCAAGCATTCTAAGCATGGCACATGCACATACAAAGCAAATACATCTATAATTTACCGTTTGTACAACGCTGGATTCACGAAATTCTACGCCCGAGGCTCCCCGCGTTTGGGACATATCTTATTTCCTGAAAATTTAAAATCTGACTTCATGATTTTTCCCTCAATCATTCCCCTTACCGGTTCTGGGAAGAGGGGGGGGGGGGCTAATATGGAAAATTAAAGGAAGAGAAAGGAATTTGTTCTGTTTTAATTCATTCATTCTCGAGAGGAGTTGAGGCACGTGGATATCCTCCTCGGCGTTTCTCGTAATGGCAGAGAAGGTGGGAGGGGTAAGCAGTGCTCAAGTTTCAACAGGAAAAGCTAGAGGGGGAGGAATCTACTATACCTCTACACTCATCTCCGAATTAATTTTCGAGGACTTTATCCATCGCGATAATGTGTTGATGGGGCCTTGAGTTGACAAGCGTAAACGAATAGGAGGACCAAATGTGTCTCAATTTGGCCTGACGACGGCCGGGGCGCACAGCCGTGTCGGGGACCTCCAGGGGAAGGTTGGATCTGTGACGAATATAGGGGATTTCGGGGGAGCTGAGGAGTG
>NC_061826.1:16517806-16530306 GCF_019202785.1 Penaeus chinensis | reverse complement strand
ATGGTTAGACACTCGATTCTCGATTTATGACCACTATACATGATTCGCGTTGAAGTGAAACGGCCACAGTATTAAGGAAGCTGTAAATGTGACTAATTCTTTTCATGTTTGTAGAGATGTTGCTGTGCTTACGTTGATGATTCGAGCTAATGAAGTTTACTGTGCAGAGAATGACTCATTAACTTTTTTACCTCGTATGCCGGCGAACATCGGGTTCGTTAGAGTCCCGAGGCGTCCTCCGTCGAACCTCTGACGTCACACGATCAAGGTTCCACCACAAGTCATACGAAAGAAGAGCGAGATTAAAATAGATCCTGCGGCGAGGGTCTCTACGCGACTTCGAGCGCCTATTCGCGACTCGGCTTTGCTCCGAGAAACGACGAGGAGGCTTCGTAGTCTCCGATCAGCCGGAGCGACGCTTGGCGGCTCTTCTCGCCGATCCTGGACGCGATGTTGACAAAACCCAATCTGGCGCACGTCTGGCAGCCCGGCGCCGGTCGAGGGGGTCACCGCGTGGTGCTTGGCGCGGGCGGGGCCGCTCACGCCCCGGACACGCACATGCACCTACACATGCACGTCCACGCACACACACACACACACACACACACACACACACACACACACACACACACACACACATACACACACAAATGCCCCACCCCCCACTCTCACACCCCCACACCCCCACACACACTCACATACACGTACACACACACACACACCCACACACACACACTCACATACATACAAACACACACTCACACACACACACACACACACACACGCGCGCGCGCGCGCTGCATGTTTACACATGCGCTTACTTGGACGCAACACATACGCACACACGTGCACACACATTTCCAGACTCAGTGCGCTTGCAGTCTCAAGACTTCCTTTCCACGCAACGGGTGACGAATCAAATACCAAAATATTCCTCAAATGTAGCAGAAGTCCTTTCGCGCCCCTTACATATCGACAAAAACGCACACAAATCATCTGAGCAAACACGCGTCGCCACAGGCTTTGCCGCTCGTTCACACAAGCTCTCAAGCACACAAGCACGCCCGTCAGCGCTATCTGAAACACACGCAAAAATATGAAGCTCGTAAATTCTAGCGGGCTCGTGTGAAGCGCTGTGTCCGGCGGCGCTAGCGAGCGTCACACTCCCGCCAATAGTCACCGTAAATGGCGTTATTACCACCAGTTCCGTAATTATGCTATTATGCAGATTACTATGTTAATAATCTTAATTGGTGCTAACGCTGTGTTACGCCTGTGGATTACAGTGACAGTATTTAAATATTCATAGAGCGCATGAGAATAATGGTGGTAATGTTGATAGTAATGATAATGGTAATGTCAGTGATAGTGATGACGATTGTGGCAATGATGATAATATTGTCAACAGTAATAGTAATGATAATGATGATGATTGCGATCTTGATGGTATTAATAATCACAATGCTAATAATGCTAATAGTAATAATAATTATGATAATAATAATAATAATAAAGATAATAATAATAATAATAATAATAGTAATAATAGTAATAATAATAATAATAACATTAATAATAATAACAATAACATTAATGATAATAATAACATTAATAATACTAATAACAGTAACAGTAATAGTAATGATAATGATGATGATGATGATTACGATGGTAATGGTATTAATAATCACAATTCTAGTAATGCTAATAGCAATAATAATAATAATGATAATGATAATAATAATAACATCAGTAATAATGATAACATTAATAATAATAATGATAATGATAATAATAATTAGATAATTGTTATTGTTATGATAAAAGTAATAATAATGATAATTGTAATATGCATGCACTATGCATGTCAAATATGTTTGTCTCATGATAGCATTTATAAGAATGTATTTCCTTGTTGTAAGTATGCTCAATGATAATAAATGTAAAGCGGGCTGTTACACTGAGCATCCCTTTGGTTCATGGAACCGCCGAGACGTGTGCTGTGCCGAGGGATTAATTTGGCGAGAAATTGTGACGCCAAGTGGCATTGCCATTTGAATCGCATGCATATAAGGTATGGGCCACGTTGAATATTAATAGGCAGATTTTTTTTTTTTTTTTTGTTAACTGGAGTGTTAAACTATCCAGAAGATGTCAAGATGTCACGTACTAGTATGTGTCTTGCATTATTTACTTTTGTTGGGGATGCATTTTTATTTTTCATTTAGGATATAAAATGCACGAATAATGAATATTTCACCCTGTGTTGCACTTCCCTTCCTTGGAACCGGGTGCTGAATAAACAGACTGGAACTTTGCATGTGGAGATGGCATTATGTGAGTTACCTTTAATTGATTCACAGCATATTTTGTGTAGGCCTAATACATTTCTTCGGGGCAATGAAAAGGCATTGTGGGTAATAGCCGAGCTGACTATTTATTGTGTCATTAGTTTATTATAATTCTTTGGAACATTCAAATGGCATTGTATTAGTTTTAGCTTATTCTATGATTCTCTCTGCATTGATTGCACTATTGTATTTCTTTGAAACATCCAATCGGCCTGGGGTGAGTTTGGCCTCATTTGGTTGTTCCGCCGTGTTGGTCACGTGATGCTGCTCCTGGAAACGTGTATCATATCATGTATGTCCAGATTGAAGCATTGCATATTAATTTTCCTCTGCAATTTTATATTGTTAGGGATTAGATTTCTATGATGTTATTTGTTCAGGTTGAACCATTTAAACAATAAAGGTTTTGCAATAGTTACTTCATATTAGTGGTGAACCTATCATCGTAACAGTAGTAATAATAATGATGATGATGATGATTATATAATAATAATGATGATGATATTAATGATAATGAGATAAATAATGATAATAAGATAAATAATGATAATAAGATAAATAATGATAATAAGATAAATAAGGATGATATTAATGATAATAAGATAAATATAATAATGATAAGATAAATAATGATACTAATTATGATGAGCATGATATTAGTGATAATGAAATAATAATGATAAAATAAATAATAATAATAGTGATAATTATGATAACAATAACAAAAACAGTAATGATAATGAAAATATATTGATACTGCTAGCAATAATGTTAATAATAAAAGTAATTATACAATAATAATTATAATAATAATAATAAAAGAAATTACAACACACACACACATACACACACACATATATATGGAGAAAGAAAGAGAGAGAGAGGGGGGGGGGATATTGTTTATCCATTCTGGTGAGAAACAGGATGCTCTGCAGCCTCCCATTGTATCCCTCTCTTCCTATCCCTCATTTCCGGCCAACGCAGTATAATGACCTATTTTAAAGGTTTTGACCTGCTCCCAAGGGGCTATTTACGAGTTATGATCCCCCTAGATTAATAAAAAAATGCATGACTTAATTTTTTTTCCGTATTACAACGAGAAGCCTGAGAGGGAACACCTTCAGCCCGGATTTTGTGTTAATAGGTTGAAATAAAGGGTCTTTTATTATGCTCCTACTTTGGACCCCCGATAACCACGATAAAAGCCCCTGCAATAATGGCAATTAAGGCAGAGATGCAACAGTCCATTATCTATGCCATTATGAGCATCATTCCCTTCACTATGATTTTTGACATTATAAAAGGTCTTGGAGGAATTACCCAAGTAAGAAGTAACAGCAAAAGTAGTTGTAGTAATAGTAGTAGTAGTAGAGTAGGAGGGGGGGGGGGAGAGGAAGAGGAAAAGGAGGAGATGCAGGAGTAAGAATAGGCGTAGGAGGAAGAGAAGGAGGAGAAAGAGGAGGGCGCGGAGGAGGACGAGGAGGAGGACGAGGAGGAGAAGGAAGTGGAGTAGGAGGAGGAAGAGGAGGAGGAAGAAGAAGAGGACAAGGAGGAGGAGGAGGAGGAACAGGAGAAGGAAGAGGAGGAGGAGAAGAAAAAGAAGGAGAGGGGGGAAGAGGAGGAGGAAGTGGAGGAGGAGGAGATGGAGTAGGAGAAAGGGAGTAGGAGGAGAAGGAGGAGGGGGAGGAGGGGGAAGATATGGAAGAGGGGGAGGATGGGGAGGAGGGGGAGGAGGGGGAGGAGGAGGAGGAGGAGGAGGAGGAGGAGGAGGAGGAGAAGGAATAGGAGTAGGAGGAGGAGGAGGAGGGAGGGAGGGGAGGGGAGGAGGAGGAAGAGGGAGGAGGAGGAGAGGAAGAGGAGGAGAGAGAGGGCGAGGAGGTGGAGGAGAGTGAGGGAGAGGGGGAGGCGGTGGAGGAGCGTGTGTGTGTATACATACATATATAATATATATATGTATATATATATATTGTATGTATCTATGTGCACACACACACACAGACAAACACACATTTATATATTTATATATGCATATATCACACACACGCACACGCACACGCACACGCACACACACACACACACACACACACACACACACACACACACACACACACACACACACACACACACACACACACGCACACATATATAAATATATAAATATATATATATATATATATATATATATATATATATATATATATATATATATATATATATATATATATATATATATATATATACTAGTAGTGGGCGTGAACGATTTCATCAATTACAGCGTGAAATTTTATAGTAATCAGTTACAGTTCCCAGTAATCGATTACCCAAATGATTACTCCAGAGTAAGGGTTGAATTGAGGACCACCTCACTATATTTCATCTCACCATGACAATTTTTTTTTTTTTTTTTATGCTACAAGGTGGTGCATGTTTTTGACTAGTACGAAAGCTTGGTTGTGAAGTAACAATTCTTTTTTACATATTAAAAAAATCATACGAATATTTACCCGCCTTGCTTCTACACTAAAATCATGAATGAAAACCTTTTAATCTACAAATATACCACTGTATGATCCACTTCTAGGTGAAAGTAGTCGGAAAGCAATCGATTTCTGATCGCAAAAGTAATCGAAGTAATCAATTAAAAAAAGAGTATCGCCCATCACTAAGATTATATATATATATATATATATATATATATATATATATATATATATATTCTTTCTGTGCATCACCGATTCAGTGTTTGACGAACGACTTAGCGCCATGTTGTCGAGCTTTGTTCCAGAGGCATCAAACTGTTTTTATGTTGAAATTGTCAAGGAATATTTTTCTCGGACTACCTCGAGTATTGTCCGGGGAATTTGAGTTGTCGTACTCGGATCAGTTCTAGAAGCTCGGGTCCTGCCTGACTCTTCTGAGGATCTCTTCGTTGGGCACACGGTCGGTGTAAGGGGTGCGCAACATCCTGCGGTAGAACCACAATTCGGCGGCCTCTATTTTGCGCCTAGTATCAGTTGTCAATGTCCAGGACTCGCAACTATATAGGAGAGGTGATCATACAAAGGATTTAACGAGTCTGATATTTATTTGCACTGAGAGCTTGCGGTGTGTAAGGATGTTCCGGAGTTTGGAGAATGCATGTTTTGCTAGTCCGATTCTGCGTCTGATTTCCTTCTTGCAACTAGCATCTGAGGTGACAAGAGCCCCTAAATATTTGAAGGAAGAGACCTGTTAGATTTCTATTTCTCCTTGTTTTAATGGACAAGTTCGTGGGACCTCTGACTTCGAAATTACCATGCAATTTATTTTCTTGTTGACTTGGAGGGCAAGGTATTCACTGGCTTCTATAATAGGATCAAAAAGATTTTGGAGGTCATTTACAGATGTGACCATGACAACTGTATCATTTGCATAACGAAGGTTGTTGATCTTGCCACCATTGATAACGATTCCCTCCTGGTGATCTTCAATCTCCTACAGGATAACTTCAGAGTATAGACTGAAGGGGTCAGGCAACATCACACGACCTTGGTCGACTGATTGAATTAGTCTCATATCTTTGTCATCTATCTGGATATTTGCAAGGATTTTTGAACAATTCCAAGTGCCCGACAGTCAATGAAATCCAGGTATGTTTTCCTGGTGTAAGATGGCTTTCTCGACAAGCATAAACCAAAACTTGGTATCTTGTATTTTGGGTAGGAATTGTTTCCTGATCTTGTGTAGAATGATTTTCCGTAGTTTTAAGAATATGTTACATTGCACTGAGTGTTCCTGGGACCTTCGGTTGGGCAATGAATTATGATTTCATAATTTCTTTAGGTAACATGCCTGATTCATTATTATCATTTAGGAAGTTTCAGATAGGAGCAATAACTTTTTCTTCCAATGTGTTGAGCATTTCGATGTATATGTCATTAGGACCTGCATTTTTTCAGATTTCATTTGCTGTAGGGAGCAGCGCACTTCTAACCTCAGGAAGTGGGGGGTCAAATGTGACATGTTCCAGGACTAGATCTTCTTGCTCATTATCAAAAAGTTCTTGGACATACTCTTCCTAACGGGCACTGACATCCTTGGTCTCGTAGTGAATACATCCTGTCTGCTGCTTTGATGCAATATGAGGAGGAAAATGACCAGGGATCTCTCTTATCCTATAGAGCATCTCTTTGTGATTACAACAGAGACACATTCCTTCATCACATTTCTCCTGCAGCCATTTTTTTCTTCGTTTTCTTACTTTCTTTGTAAAGGTTGTTTATTAGTTCATATTGCACAGGGTTCTGTTTTGAGACTTGCTATTTTTGTAGCAGGCCTTTGAGCTCTGCGTGGGAATGTCTTTGCAGCTGTTGCTTGGATGTTCTCAATGAAAGCATCAAGACGATGACCAATGTCATTGTTAGAAGCCTCAGGTAGATTTCCATAAAAAAAATGTTTAAAGTTTTCTTGCACCTCTTGATTGGCCTGTAGTGCAGTGAATTGGGGGCAGTCTTGGCTTTCTTCAACTTTTTGAGGGACAAGCTAAATTTTTGATTGCATTCTGGTATCTTAAACTGCTCTTAACCTAGTTGATCTGGTTTCTGGCTCTCTCACCAGGACTAATCCATGTACATTAAACCAGGCGTTTGAGAAAATCAGATCAACAATCAATAATCCATACGTTCATTCCATTCCCCAAGACTGTGCGGTTCAATAGTCTTCACATCTCTTTCTGAGCTAGCTTTTGCATTAAAGTCACCCATGACAACCATAATTTCGTTTGATTTACATGATGAGAATAATTAATCAAGAGAGTTGTAGGAACTGTGGATGTGTTGGTCTTCAGCATCCGCAGTGGGAGCATATGCTACTAGGATGTTAATATTTACAGGACTAGCTTTGATCCTGACTAAAAGCATGTGGTCGTTTTTGGGGCCAAAGTGACAGAACGGTTTTCCAATTTGGTATAAACTTTGAATGTTCCTTGTTCCGACCTTGGATAATTATGACCCAAACCTTTTAGCCGATATGGCCTTTATGTTTATTGTGCAGTAGCATGACCCTGTAACCTGAAGCTCAGCATACCAGCCAAGTTGGGTCACATCAGGTCCTCGCAACTCTTCCCTGCAGCTTACACAGCTCATATGCATTTAAGCTGCAGAATCCGGAACCGAGACGAATCACAGTTCTACCACTGGAACCGCCTTGAAATGTACAGTTCCTCTCCTCCCTCACTGTAGGGAAACAGCCTTTGGGTAGCTGTTACAGAGGGAAGAAGGAATCGCCTTGAAAAGTTACAGGACCTTTCTTCCCTCACTGAAGTGAAACAACCTTTGGGTGGTTGTTTCAGAGGGTTGAAGGAACCGCTTCGAAAAGGTGCAAGACCTTCCTTCCCTCAGTGAGGTGAAACAGCCTTTGGGTGGCTGTTTCAGAGGGATGAGCAAAGGGTTCCGAGCAATGATGCCTATCTTGTAGGTGAAAGGGCATCCCCTCTGGTCTCTCCCACGTTTGCCGTGCGTGACAGCCTAGTGTGCTGTGGAGACAGGAGTCCTGGAGGTTGAGTGATGCCACGCATGAGTATGCCCTGCGGCTAGCAATGGCTATTGGCTGCATATATCCTCTCACCACCCAAGTAGCTGTTAGACATTGGTTCTAACATTCAGCTTCCCCTTGTTGGACTCCGTGGTAGGTGGGGGCGTGAGAGGATGAGGAAGCTGTTCACTACAAGGAAACTAAAACCCAAAATCCCCCACAGAAAGAGATTAAGATGACGACCCATGCAAGGCCCAGACCAAGGCAGAAACTTTGAAGGTATGGTGGCAAAAGAAAACCCAAAGCACAGGATGACTGTCATACCTGCTGCCAAAATGGACAAGACTAAGAAACCATCAGCCACAAACATATCTGTCCATCAAATTGTCCTGCAGATGGACTCGTGCTAGCCTCTCTAGGCCTGCAGCCAAACCAGGGAGGCCTCTGAGTTCCTCTTAGACGTCCTCCCTGACCGAGATGGGAGCACATGCTGAACCAGCCGAAACAGCTGCTGCTCCCATGACCTAAGCCCAAAGCTGAAGGGGCGGACTGAAACAACCAAGGCCACAGACAGACTCTGAGGAAGAGTCTGGACCTCCTAGGCATTTCCCACAATTCAAGGTTCCTTTTAAACCTGAAGGCTTCGACAATGCCTACCTACTGGTCAGAACATTAGAGATGCAGAGAAAAATCTGGTTGTTAATCCGGGTTGCCAGAGATCAGGGCATGATTACTGTGCCCAAAGACCAAGTTACCCTAAATTTCCTGCAGGCAACGAAGGAGCTTAAAGATGGGGGGAAAGTGTCTTTCACCACTGAATCCTGATGATAGGAGAATCAATATGGTGCTACATGGCTTCTCAGTTTCGTATGATGTGGAACTGATCACATCACACCCTCAGGTCGTGGAGGCTTCCCGAATGTATAAAGGGAAGACTCCAACCAGGCAAGTCCTGGTGACCTTGAATGGAGCCCCAGCCACGACCCTTGATCTGGGTAACTGGGGCACTGTTAACTCAAGAACCTATGTACCTGAGCCACTTTGGTGCTTCAAGTGCCAAAAATATAGTCACCACCAGGCTAGCTACACAGCCAAGCCTAAATATACACCACCCCAGCCTGGCTCCCTGCAGGGCACTGGGTGTGGCTGGCTCTCACATAGCCAACGTTCTTGAGGCATTCCCTGAGATCGCTCTTCTCAATAGACCTCACCTTGGCCACTGTGGCTCTGGTGGAGAGAATCAGGTGGTGTATCAATGAGACTGTCACTTGTGACATGGCACTATAACTACCCTCATGGATGCTGGCCCAGCCCAAATGCCACAACCAAATCCAAGATGGAAAACAGACAAGGCCAACAGACAAGGCCAACTGGCAGGCATTCCAGAACGCCTAGGCCCACTGTCTCGAATGCAATGAAACCCCACAAAGTGAAAATGTGGAAGTGCTTGAAGCCAGACTTATCAATGCCATAAATCAAGCAGCCTCACAGACCATTTCTAAAACTTGGCCTTGATCCAGGAGTCACAAAGACACCTGTTACTTTAATGATGAGATTAAGGAATTCAACCACAGAGTAAACATTCCGAAGTCAAAGAACCCCTGACATCCTAGCCCTCCTAAGGGAGGCTGGCAAGGCTGCCAAGGAAACTGCCAATAGAGTCAGACAAGAAATGTGGCTGGAATGGTGTGAGTCCTTCGACCACCAAACTACCTTTACAGAGCTATGGCAACAGGTCAAGCGAGCTACCAGCCACTCATCCCCGAGGTGCACACATTACGACCCTCAATCAGAGGCACACAGACTGGTGCACGAGTTATCTGTAAGAACAAGCAGCAACAGTCTGTCAGCTGAACTGAGAGCAAGCCAAGGACGTCTACAACCAGGCAGACTTGCTCATATCAGAGAAAGGGCAGCCGAGCCCAACAATTCAGATAATAATAATAATAATAATAATAATAATAATAATAATAATAATAATAATAATAATAATAATAATAATAATAATAATAATAATAATAATAATAATAATAATAATAATAATAATAATAATAATAATAATAATAATAATAATAATAATAATAATAATAATAATAATAATAATAATAATAATAATAATAATAATAATAATAATAATAATAATAATAATAATAATAATAATAATAATAATAATAATAATAATAATAATAATAATAATAATAATAATAATAATAATAATAATAATAATAATAATAATAATAATAATAATAATAATAATAATAATAATAATAATAATAATAATAATAATAATAATAATAATAATAATAATAATAATAATAATAATAATAATAATAATAATAATAATAATAATAATAATAATAATAATAATAATAATAATAATAATAATAATAATAATAATAATAATAATAATAATAATAATAATAATAATAATAATAATAATAATAATAATAATAATAATAATAATAATAATAATAATAATAATAATAATAATAATAATAATAATAATAATAATAATAATAATAATAATAATAATAATAATAATAATAATAATAATAATAATAATAATAATAATAATAATAATAATAATAATAATAATAATAATAATAATAATAATAATAATAATAATAATAATAATAATAATAATAATAATAATAATAATAATAATAATAATAATAATAATAATAATAATAATAATAATAATAATAATAATAATAATAATAATAATAATAATAATAATAATAATAATAATAATAATAATAATAATAATAATAATAATAATAATAATAATAATAATAATAATAATAATAATAATAATAATAATAATAATAATAATAATAATAATAATAATAATAATAATAATAATAATAATAATAATAATAATAATAATAATAATAATAATAATAATAATAATAATAATAATAATAATAATAATAATAATAATAATAATAATAATAATAATAATAATAATAATAATAATAATAATAATAATAATAATAATAATAATAATAATAATAATAATAATAATAATAATAATAATAATAATAATAATAATAATAATAATAATAATAATAATAATAATAATAATAATAATAATAATAATAATAATAATAATAATAATAATAATAATAATAATAATAATAATAATAATAATAATAATAATAATAATAATAATAATAATAATAATAATAATAATAATAATAATAATAATAATAATAATAATAATAATAATAATAATAATAATAATAATAATAATAATAATAATAATAATAATAATAATAATAATAATAATAATAATAATAATAATAATAATAATAATAATAATAATAATAATAATAATAATAATAATAATAATAATAATAATAATAATAATAATAATAATAATAATAATAATAATAATAATAATAATAATAATAATAATAATAATAATAATAATAATAATAATAATAATAATAATAATAATAATAATAATAATAATAATAATAATAATAATAATAATAATAATAATAATAATAATAATAATAATAATAATAATAATAATAATAATAATAATAATAATAATAATAATAATGATAATGATAATAATAATAACAATAATTATAATAATAACAATTATGATAATATTAGTAGTAATGATAATAATGATAATGATAAAATATAAATAATAATATTATTATTAATAAAGATAATGATAATTTTAACAATAATAATGATAGTAATGACAATAATAATAATAATAATAGTAATAATAACAATGCTAGTAATAGAAATAATAATAATGGTAATAATGATAATAATGATAATGATAATAAAATAACAATAATAATAATAGTAAAGATAATGATAATAACTATAATGATAATAATAACACCAACAACAACAACAACAACAACAAAACAACAACAATAATAACAATAATAATAATAATAATAATAAATTAAGAAAATAATGATAATGATAATGGTAATAATAATAATAACAATAATAATATTAATAATAAAAATTATGATAATAATAATCATGCCAATAGTAATAATGATAATAACAGTAACAGTGATGATGATAATAATAATGGCATAAATGATAATAAAGATAATAATAATAACGATGATAGTAATAATAACAACAATAAATAAAAGATAATACTAATAACCATATTGATAAAATAATAATAATACTAACGCTAGCAATTAATAACAGTAATAAGGGCGAAAGGAACACATTAGCTAACTACCTGGAGATCCTTCCCTTTATGAGATTCAAAAGACTAAGAAGATCCCTGTCAGTGTGAAGTACCATATCTTTCTAGTGTCTATATTATTCCTTTCCTTTGTCCAAAGCTATCGTGTGTTAGCCAGCTTGAGGACGTATGATATAAGTTGATCATAAAAGTGATGATGATGATGATAATAATGATAATACTAATACTAATGATATAAAGGATAATGATAATAATAATAATAACAATAATAATAACAATAATAATAATAATAATAACGATAATGATAATAATAGTAATAGTAATGAAAGTAACAGTAATGATAGTAATAAGGATAATAATGATGATGATGACGATGATAATGGCAATAATTAAAATGGCAATAATAATAATTATGATAGTTTGATCATAATCATTATAAT
>NC_061826.1:16497806-16500306 GCF_019202785.1 Penaeus chinensis | reverse complement strand
ATTGAGTCAGAGGATTGAGAAGAGTAATTTACCTGGGTCCATTTATCCTAATGATCAAATTAATCAGCTGATTACCTGATTTAAGATTTAAGAAAAAAAATGTCAAGGTTTTAGAAGATATGGAAAAGTCATTTGTGGATGCAATAGACGTATAAGTTATCAATTCATTTATTTATAGTTGTATAGAAGGACACTCGTCCTCTTCAGGGAAATAATCAACCGAAATTTCCGAATTGAAAATGATAGAAAATGTAAACTATTTAGTACAATGCACTCAGCTTCAAGAACAGTAACATAATACTATTTTACAATATCAATAATCTTTGTAAATACTATGTTCCTTGTGAAAAAAATATATCTACTAAAAGATTTTGTAAAGCAAGATGTGTACATGATATATATACACAAGCCTATATACAAATATGTGTATGTGTGTGTGTGTAGATGATAAATAAATAGACAGATAAATAGACACATAGATAGGTAGGTAGGTAGAGAGAGAGAGAGAGAGAGAGAGAGAGAGAGAGAGAGAGAGAGAGAGAGAGAGAGAGAGAGAGAGAGAGAGAGAGAGAGAGAGAGAGAGAGAGAGAGAGTGAGAGAGAGAGAGAGAGAGAGAGAGAGAGAGAGAGAGAGGGAGAGAGAGAGAGAGAGAGAGAGAGAGAGAGAGAGAGAGAGAGAGAGAGAGAGAGAGAGAGAGAGAGAGAGAGAGAGAGAGAGAGAGAGAGGTGGTATATATGGATTACATACATACAAACACACACGCACACGAACACACACATGCACATGCACACATGCACACACACACACACACACACACACACACACAGACACAGACACAGACACAGACACAGACACAGACACAGACACAGACACAGACACAGACACAGACACAGACACAGACACAGACACAGACACAGACACAGACACAGACACACACACACACACACACATATATATATATATATTTCTTCTTCTAGTGCTCTGTCCTATGACACGTCCTATCTGGCATCCATTTTCTCTATGACACTCTATTCACCCCTTTTACACGAGCCTGAGGGTCATTTCCTAAGATGCCTGCCATAAATACAAGAGAAAGATCAGTCAGGGTAGATTCCCGCTGGCTTCCCTGATAGTGTTTTACTGAGACACTGTCTTTAGAAGGGTTGCCAGCCAAGGCTAAAGAGTCTCCTCTGCCTTTATTTCTATTTATCCTTTAGATGGGTCCCTACCTGGTGCTCCACTCTGGGCCGAAGTGAACTCGGGAGCAATGGCGGCTAAGAGGTGCTTTTATACTCCTCATGCCCAGACCCTCCACTACCGGATGCAGTTTAAACTTTATATATATATATATATATATATATATATATATATTTATATATTATATATATAAATTCATATATACATATACACACACATATATATATACACATTTATATTATATATATTATATATATGTGATATATATCATATATATATATATATATATATATATTATGTATGTATATATTAAATATATATATATATATATATATATATATATATATATATATATATAAGTGTGTGTGTGTGTGTGTGTGTGTGGGTGTGTGTGTGTGTGTGTGTGTGTGTGTGTGTGTGTGTGTGTGTGTGTGTGTGTGTGTGTGTGTGTGTGTGTGTGTGTGTGTGTGTGTGTGTGTGTGTGTGTGTAGTGTGTGTGTTGTGCGTATGTGTGTGTATATATATATGTATATATACACACATTACACACACACATATATATATATATAATATATAATATATAAAACATATATACATAATATATATATATATATATATATATATATATTACGTATGATATATATAATATATATGATATATATATAGTATATATATATATATGTATATATATATATTAGGTTTGACTTACCCAATATAAACACACACACACATATACCAAATATAAACGCACATATGTATTTGTTTGTGTGTTTATATTACGTAAGTCAAACCTAGATACAGTAGTGGGTAAGTATATCATAGATAAGATGGTGGGTTGAGAACCACTAAGAATGATTACCTAAACAGCTGCTTCCCTATGTGATGTCCATATGTGATGACGCCAAGTAGTTCGTCAAACACCGTATCGGGGATGGTTAATGGTTAATGGTTATAAGTAAAATAAATGTGCTAGACATCTAAGGTCATGTAGCAATATAGTAAAAGGTAGTGAAGGGTGGTTCAGTTAGTGATTAGTTGGCAAAGCTGGGCAAAGGAATTGATGAGTGAATGTGTTAAGGTCGGGTAAGGTGATGTAAAGGGGTTAGATCATGTGAAAGATGTATAAGCGTTTGAGGAAGGAAAACAGGTTGTCAAAGCAGAAAGTGTGAGATTCTGTAAGGATGTCTGATAAGTTGGGAGGTCAGTGTAGAGGTACGGGCTGCATCAAATCATGGGCATGACAATAGAATATGTGGAACTGGAAGAGGGACATTCCATAGGGAACATAGGGGTGGATCAGATT
>NC_061826.1:16487806-16490306 GCF_019202785.1 Penaeus chinensis | reverse complement strand
TCTCTCAGGCAGCGGGAAAAAAATAATTTTGCACACTTACATCATCGGATAATTTCCAGTGAGATGTGACATTCGGATTAAGAGATCTGAATTATCCCCAAATTGTTTGTCACAGAGAAACGAGTAAGAATTAGTTATTCCTTAATTTAGTTGACAGCTTGGTGGGCAAGACCTTCCTCAGACCCAAATGACATGACGGGGAAAGTTAGAGAATTTCAGTTACGCATGTAGGAGGCGAGTCATAGGATGTGTGTCTCCCCTCTGTGTCTTCATCTTCGGAAGTCACTCCTTCACATACCATCCTTAAAAAGGATTTTTTAAAACAGAACGTATTACGCATTTATTGCGTACGAGATTAAAGATGACTTTCCCCGCCAGTCTCAAGCAGTTCCTTATCTTTTCAGTCCGCTGAGGGAGAGGGAGAGAGGCAGACAGAATATCATAACCTTTCATAGCAATGATTATATATGTTAGTTTCATAAGTTTTAAACTAAAATTATTTTTACTACTTCCAGAACTATTAAACAGTTTAGCAAACCATAGTTTATGATAGTGAATTTCTTACACTTCGGGACAAATATACAAATGAAAAGAACATCAGCATATAATCTTATAAAGATTATTACTTTTTTCACAAACCTACTTGCACTTTATAAAAATGGAAAGTAAAGGAAAACATGAAGAATTAACCAAGCATTCTTCTTTTTCCCGCGGGCACAAAGCATTTTACCTTTACTCGTGGAAGCCACAGGTCCCGTTAAAGTAGACGGTCTACTTGTCCCCGCGGTCGCTAACTCCGCCCCTATGGTAGAGGCGTGAGACCTGACGTCCAGATGGCGACCTTGCAGGTGGATCTTGGCCGTCAGCTGATCTCTGTTCCGGCGCTGGAGGCGGCGGGTGGAGGTGCGGTGACACATTGTTCCGCGTCGCACCAACATGGACATTATATTCCAAGCGAACCTCTCCTAGTCAATACTAATCCCGGGCTTTTTCTGGCGCTAGCTTCAAAGGCAGACGCACATACCCTGGTTGTATTTTCTATGTTTATTTGTCTCTCCCGTTTGATGAATTTAATGATTTTTGATTAGCAAAGTCTAGTTAATTTCCTCTTTTTATTTTCAATTATTAATTCTTAGTTAAGCTTTTGTCACGAAGATCAACTTTGATCCATGTGCTGTGACAAAGACGTAACGTTCATTCTCAGCTACCCGCTCGTGACAACCTGTGTGAGGACAAGACATGCATTAGAGGCAAGGAGAGATAAACACGCATATTAATGCACATACTTATAAGCATGCATATATATATATATATATATATATATATATATATATATGTAAATATGTGTATATATATGTATATATATTATATATATTTATACATATTTTATATATTATATATGATTATATGTATGCATAATATATATATATATATATATATATATATATATAAATATATATATATAAATATATATATATATATATATATAAATATATATATATATATATAAATATATATATATATATATATATATATATATATACATATATATATATATATATATATATATATATATAAATATATATATATATATATATAGACACATATATACACACACACATATTCATACACACACACACACACACACACACACACACACATATATATATTCAGCCAAGAGTTCCGTGGCCTTCACCTTGGTGTTCTACAGCCTGGGTCAACCCTCTCGGAGATGACCCTATGAGCCGGATCTTCCTCAGGAAAACGAGCCACATGCCCATATAGCTGAAGTTGGCGCTCTCGTTTCAGACTGGCAATAGGTCTTGAATCAGTCTCATGGAGTATCCTCTGATTGGATACATGGTCCCTCCAGGTATACCCCATGATTCTGCGAAGACACTTAGTACCAAAGGAGTCAAGACGGGCCTTCAGAGCACTGTTCATTGTCCAGGTCTCACAGCCATAGAGTAAGACCTGGATCACCAGTGCTCTGAAGAGCCTGATCTTAGTTCCCCTAGCCAAATACTGACAGCGCCAAATACTCCTATTGAGTGAGTCCATAACGCCGTAGGCCATTCCGAGTCGTCGAGTGACTTCCCGGCCGGAACCTCCGTCGTTCTGCACTACACTACCAAGATAAGTGAAACTATCCAAGATCTCAATGTTCTCGCCACAGGCATACACAGACTGAACATCGACATTTAAAAAGTTCCCAAATTCCTGAACATTGGTCTTGGTCCAGTTGACTGCGAGTCCCAGTGGCTTCGCCTCCTCATGCAGCACCTCGAGAGCTACTTCCAGGACCTCCAATGTCTCTGCTAGAATCATTGCATCATCGGCAAAGTCAAGGTATGTGACCTTGAAATTACCAATTGATGCCCCACAGGAACTACGGTTCACGGCACGGCCAAATATCTAGTCCATACAGGTATTGAAAAGGGTTGGGGCCAGGACACATCCCTGTCTCACCCCGGCAGACACCGGGAAAAAGGTAGAGATG
>NC_061826.1:16465306-16467806 GCF_019202785.1 Penaeus chinensis | reverse complement strand
AATAATAATGACAATAATAATAATGATAATCAAAATAACATTAATAATAATAACAATAATTACAACAATGAAATGGATACAATGACGGCGACAATGATAATCACCGATTATAATATCGGTGATCACGGCAAAGAGCAGCAATCCTAAGTCATCATGAAAAAGGTTGAAATGAAAGAGCGAAAGGACAGCATTTCGACAGGGCATTTAAAGACGAGAAATATTTTGGTATGTCTGAAAAGTCGGGAGAACAGAAATAAGATTTTAAAGATTTTATATCGTTCAGAACTATGAAGTTGCGGGAAAGAAGTAGGAGTATTGTGTAGAAACTTTCGAAGTATTTCTGGTCATAGATTTGAGAATGAAATTGCTATCGGATTTTATTTCCTTATTTTTGAAGATTTTTTTTTTTTTTTAACTACTGTGCTGAGATGAAAGAAAGGATCGATTTACGGTTACTTTCATAGAATATAATTGCTCTGATTGCATTCTATGGGGAAAGGGGGGGGGGGGCGCTTGAAAAAAAAATTCTTCTTACTGATAATGATCAAGTAATGACTTCTCATCTACCTGCTCAAAATGGATAATTACGGTTAATCAGCTCTAGTAACAGATATCATCCAGTGTAATACACCTGTGCATTTACTTATTTATTCATCACTTCTTGAATCTAATTTACTGTGAGTTTACTTGTTTCATTGCTTTTACACGTAGATGGCAACACTTGTACTAAGTCATCAATGAGCCAGTTACTGCCTGTCTCGCCCGTTTACCCTTTTCTTTGATTTACGAAAATATTTTACGTTATCTTATTTTGCCGTTACTAATGTTTATAACATAATAGTAATTATAATATTTATAATAAAAAAACACCATCGGTATTCATAGCACTAGTAAAAAAATATATTTTTCACACCCAATTCAAATCAGGTAAGGTCACAAGGTCTACTGATTGACTCCTTTGTGGCTTAGCACTACAAAAAAAATAATAAAAAAGTTGAGCACAGCATTTTCCCCGGCGGCATTGGGTTAATACAGGCAGGCGGTGAGATACGTATACTTTCAATACCTTGACCAATTTACTATAACGAAACATTGAGGAATTTCCCTACGCAAGGGCAATACACTCCAAGAGCATTAACAAGAGAGAAGTAAATGCATTAAAAAGAAAAAAAAGGTTATAAATTCTATTTTTTTTAATTCTATGAAACGAGTAGCAACAGAGAGGAGAAAAAAACTCATCGGCATTCTTATACATTCAGAAAACCGGAAAGCATCTTGAGTAATAATCAAAAAGCAGCATAGTGGCGGAGGGCATAACCAACGCAAGTGTTTATCGTAAGGGAAAACATCAAAAGTGGAAGTATATGAAGGAAAGATGTCAAGGAAAAAGCTCTGGCTTTTTATTTTTTGAAAGGGTCGTATGATAAAAGAACCATCAGCAAATTCACGGTTCTTGTGACGTCTTTAGGATAAAGTATTAGACTGCTGTGTGGTGCAGCGGTAGCGTTCTCATCTAGCAATCTTGCTGACCTGCGTTCGAATCCCTCGCCGCCAGTGGATGGTAACCCCGGCCATTCCTTGCACACAGGGGATAGTTTAGAAGCAAAATGAAACTGACAGTATGTCACACCAAGAATATCCATTGTTACAAATGGAATCAAAACTAAACTTTTTCAAACTTTTCAAACTTTTCAGTAGGCAGATTTATATTGTCGTTACGTCTCATATTGAGATCATGGGCAATGCCATTAGAATTCTGCAGGCATGATGGACGATTCCATGCAGTGTTCGATATACTATACAAATCAGATACTTTAAAAGTTATACATTATAGGTAAGACTATGCAACATGATAACTGTAATAAAGATATATTTTTTCCGGCTTAAATCAGCGATGCAAATGCACTGTTTATTCAGCTACTTACTATCACATCAATTTTCATTTGTAGCTACGTATCGGTGGTCCAGCGAGCATGCTGGAACAGTACAAAACAACACACTTTAAGCCTCCCTGGGCTCAACTCTAAGAGTATTACACACCTCACTTCATTTACTTTTCCGAATCGGTAGTATTCGGAATATGCTTATCTTCAGGTTTTGAGAAGGGTATGAAAAACACACAAACACTACCGTAGTTACAATTATGAAATAAAACACAGCCATATTTTATTGTTTCCTCATCACTATGGCTGTTTCATTATGAGTAAACAATTCCTCAAGGCATGAAGAGTGACTGACATTTCGACTTTAAACCTTTCATCAGAAATGTATCAATCTAATGAACATTGTGAAATCAAATGTCAGTCATATTCACATCTAATCAAAGAGAAAAAAAACAAAATAAATAAAACAACTGCGGCACTCGTGTATCGTTTGGTTAGCTAAGCCAAACCACAGTCTATCATTATTCGATAAATATTAGACGGTGACTATAATTCATGATTAAATATTTATGCTATGCTAATGGATAATTATACATATATAATTGTATTCACTGATA
>NC_061826.1:16456536-16461536 GCF_019202785.1 Penaeus chinensis | reverse complement strand
CTGTTTTAGAGGGAAGGGGGAACTACTTTGAAAAGACACAGGTCCTTTCCTTCCTCACTGAGGTGAAACAACCTTTGGGTGGTTGCTTCAGAGGGATGAAAGGAACCAGCTGGCAAAAGTGCAAAACCTCCCTTCCCTCACTGAGGTGAGGCAGCCTTTGGATGACTGAGGGAAGGAGGAATCCCTTTGAAAAGACACAGGTCCTTTCCTTCCCCACTGAGGTGAAACAACCTTTGGGTGGTTGCTTCAGGGGAACGAAAGGAAGTGCCTGACAAGAACGCAAAACCTCCCTTCCCTCACTGAGGTGAAACAGCCTTTGGGTGGCTGTTTTAGAGGGAAGGGGGAACTACTTTGAAAAGACACAGGTCCTTTCCTTCCTCACTGAGGTGAAACAACCTTTGGGTGGTTGCTTCAGAGGGATGAAAGGAACTGCCTAGTAAAAGTGCAAGACTCCTCTTCCCTCACTGCGGTGAAGCAACCTTTGGGTGGCTGCCTCAGAGGGCTGAGCAAAAGGGCTCCAAACAATGATGTCTCGTAGGTGAAAGGGCATTCCCTCTGGTCTCTCCCCAGGGGTTTACACCTACCCACGCGTTTGCCGTGCGTGGCAGCCTTGTGCGCTGTGGAGACGGGAGTCCTGGAGGTTGAGCGATGCCGTGAACGAGTACGCCCTGTGGCTAGCAACACGCCTCTTTGGTCCTCTATTCCAGCAAGACAGGCGGCCTGATCCCGGCCCGGTCACGGTCAATCGGCTGGTCTCCCCCGGGAGGCTAGGGTCAAGCAGTCATGCCGCCATTGGCACTCACAATGGTCCGTGAGTGCCGTCACAATGGCTATTGGCTGCGTATATCCTCTCATCACTCCTGTTGCTGTTAGACACTAGTTCTGACACTCAGCTTCCCCTTGTTGGACTCCGTGGTGGGTGGGGGCGTGAGAGGATGAAGCACTTACCAATTTATGGAAAAAATAATCAAACACAGACTGACAAAAATGTTGACGAACCGCGCAAGGCCCAGACCACGGTAGTCACCATGAAGGCATATGTGCCTTCCGGTGGCAAAAGAAAGCCCCATGCACTGGATGACACTATCACCCCTGCTGCTAAGGTGGACAAGACCGAAGCCAAAGGGTCTGTCCACCGAATAGTCAAAGATCTTGACTCGCGAGCTGGCCTCTCCAGGCCAACAGCTAAGCCAGGGAGGCCCCTGAGTTAACAGACGGCCTCCCCGATTGAGAGGGGAGATCAGGCTGAACCAGCCGCATCAGCTGCTGCCTCCACAAACAAGCCCGAAAGCCGAAAAGGCGGGCCGAAGCGTCCGAGGCCGGAGACCAACTCTGATGAAGAGTCAGGATCCCCTAAACGCTTCGCCCAGTTCAAAGTGCCAGCTAAACCCGAAGGCTTCGACAATGCCTACCAATTAGTCAGGGCATTGGAGTTGCAACGGAAAATCCGGTTGTCGATCCGGGTCGCCCGAGATCAGGGCATGATCATAATGCCCAAAGATCAAGCTACCTTGATTTTCCTCCGGGAAACGAAGGAGCTAACCGATGGGAGGAAAGTGAGTCTTTCCCCACTAAGTCCCGAGGAAAAGAGAACCAAGATGGTGCTACTTGGCTTCTCAGTCTCGTACGATGTGGAGCTGATCGCTTCACACCCACAGGTCGTGCAGGCTTCCCGAATGTCGAAGGGGAAGACCCCAACCAGGCAAGTCCTGGTGACCATGAAAGGTGCCCCAACCACTACCCTTGATCTGGGTAACTGGCGCACCTACAACCTTCGAACGTATGTGCCAGAACCACTTCGGTGTTTCAAGTGCCAGAAATACGGTCACCACCAGGCTAACTGTACAGCCAAGCCTAAATGTGGTGTCTGTAGCAAGGCCTTGCCCAGGCAAGGCCAGCAAGGCCAGCCAAGAAAAAAGCCTGAGAGAAAAGCCGAACCAACCAAAGTCAGAGCTACCAAAGGCTCTCCACCTCCCAGTGGACCCAAGGATAGCCTGACAACAGACGAGGAGCCCTCAACCAGTGAGGACCTCGCAATGGAGTTGTCAGACTCCGACGATGTCTCTGATGTAACTATCACTGAGTAACATCATGACACACCATCTAAGCATCCTACAGTGGAACATCAATAGCTTCTCTGCAAAGAACGCTTTTCTTCAAGCAGTAGTGCGATCAAGGAACATTGGCATTGTCATGCTCCAGGAGACATTAACAGTGGACACTGTTCGCTTCTCAGGGTACCATGCCTTCACACTGCCACGAACACCTGGCAAGAGAGGCTTGATCACCCTTGTGAGAGCAACAATCCCCTGCTCCGCAATAGCCGATGCATCGCACTGTGGAGACGATGTTGAATCCCTTGCCGTCGAGGTTCACCTGGCCGGGGGGGCCCTCAAACTGTACAATGTGTACAGCCGGCCACGCTGTAGAAGCTTAGACATCAGCCAGGTCTGTGCTTCTGCTGCACACGACCGAGTGATCATAGGGGGAGACTTCAATGCACACCACCCCATCCTGGCTCTCTGTCGGGCACCGGATGCGGCCGGCTATCACATAGCCGACGTGCTAGAGACATTCCCTGAGATCGCTCTCCTCAACACCCAAGAGCCAACGCATGTCAGAGGAGGGGTCCTAGACCTCACCCTGGCCACTGCAACTCTGGTGGGGAGGATTGGCTGGCGTGTCAAAGAGACCGTCACAAGTGACCATTACGGCACTATAACTACCCTCATGGATGCTGGCCCAGCCGAAATCCTAAGACCGAATCCAAGATGGAAAACAGACAAGGCCAACTGGCAGGCGTTTCAAAACGCCTTGGCCCTCTGTCTGAGATGCAACGATCCCCCACAAAGCGAAAATGTGGAAGTGCTCGAAGCTAGCCTGCTAAACGCCATTAATGAAGCAGCCTCACAGACCATACCCAAAACTCGGCCTGGGTCCAGAAGTCACAAAGCCGCCTGGTACTTCAATGACGAGATCAGGGAGGTCAACCACAGGGTGAACATGTGCCGAAAACTATTCCGAAGGCAAAGAACCCCCGACAACTTATCCCTCCTAAGGGAAGCTGTCACGGATGCCAACAGAGTCAGGCAGGAAAAGTGGCTGGAATGGTGTGAGTCCTTCGACCACCAAACCACCCTTTCAGAGCTGTGGCAATGGGTCAAGCGAGCTACCAGCCACTCAGTCCCGAGGTGCACCCATCACGACCCCCAAGCAGAGGCTAACAGACTGGCGCACGAGTTCTCTGCGAGAATGAGCAGCAACAGTCTGCCAGCCGAGCAAGAGGGCAAGACAAAAGCGTCTACAGCCAGACAGACACGCTCAGATCAGAGAAAGGGCAGCCGAACCCGATAACTGAGACGTTATCTTTTCTCTGAGGGAACTAAGGAAAGCCTATAAAACCAGTTCCAACACAGCCCCGGGCTCTGATGGGATCTCGTACCCCATTATCTCCCACCTAGGACTAGCAGGTGAGCGTGCACTCTTGCAACTCATCAACAAGTCCTGGGAAACTTCCACTCTACCCTAGAGTTGGAAGAGGGCTACCATAGTTCCCATCCCAAAACCAAAGAAGCCGGGAGAGTACCGCCCCATCTCTCTGCTCAGCTGCCTGGCCAAGACGGCTGAGAGGATGGTACTAAACCGGCTTCAATGGAAAACGTGACCCCCGCACGAATACCTCCACGGGTTCACAAGGGGCATGGGCACAGCACACAGCATAGCCACGCTCTTAAGCACAATCAGCAAGGGCCCAACTGTGGTGGTATTCCTGGACCTGGAGAAGGCTTTTGAACTGGCAAGTCCGCTTGCCATTCAGGAAAGCCTGATCCAGAAGGGAATCAGAGGAAAGCTCTTGGCTTGGATAGGTGACTACTTCAGGAACAGGACTGCCAATGTCAAATTCCAGGGTCACCTATCGCAGCACATGCCGCTCGAAAATGGAACGCCACAGGGTGGGGTTCTCAGTCCAGCCCTATTCAACACTTTAATGTCCTGCATCCTCAACATAAACCTCCCAGTGGGGTGCCAGATCATCTCGTATGCAGACGATCTCGCTATCACCTCCACTGGACCACGCAGCCAGAATAAAGCCCAGCGTTGTCTGGACCTCGTGTCAGAGGAGTGTTGTAGGACAGGACTAAAGATCTCTGCAGCCAAATCCAAAGCCATGACTCTGAGACAGAGAGTTCGAGGCACAAGTCTGAAAATCCAGAGAATGGACTTGAAATGGGTCCAGGACTTCCAGTACTTTGGGGTAAGGATAGACCGGACCCTCTCCTTCCAGAAAGAGGTCCAGTACCTAGTTGACCAAACCAAAGCAAGACTGTCTGCCATGAGAGTAATGACTGGGCAACGCATATGAGTCAGACACAAAGTACTAAGATCATTCTATGTACATGCTGTCCGGCCCATTGTGGACTATGCTTGAGTCGCTTTAATTGCCGCAAAGAAAATGTACAAAGACAAATTGGAGACAGTCCAAAATGAAGCTGCCAGGATCATTCTGGGTACCCTGAGGTGAACGAAGGTCCTCAACTTCCTGATGGAGGCAAACCTTCTTCCCGTTGACTCACGAATTGATCTAATGGCAACACAATGCAGAAGCCCAGTGGGTCATTGCAGCCATCACTCCTCTGGGTAGTAGAACATACTTCACGGATGGATTGGTCGTCCCTTGAGCCACACTGCAGGCGTTGGCTTTGCAGCAAGGGATGCCACACAATCCATGAGGGTAACAGACAACGCCTCCTCGCTACAGGCAGATGCAGTTGCAATCATGGGAGCCCTAGCCCATGTGTCCCTAAGGGAAGGGCACATGGTCATACATACAGACTCCAGGGCAGCCATTGACTGTCTTCAGCACAGCTCACCTACAGACAACATCTACCTCCTGACCACAATACTTACTATAGCACAAAGAATTATTGCTCAGGGTAGAAGAAGAATCATCAACTGGGTCCCTAGCCGACAGACTAGCCGTCGCTGGCAGGAGTATGCCC
>NC_061826.1:16444036-16446536 GCF_019202785.1 Penaeus chinensis | reverse complement strand
CTCAACTCAGTAAAAAAGAAAAAAAAAATGTTTCTAAGCTTTTCGACAGCTTACATCACATTATGCAGATAATAAAGACGCCGTATTTTAGCACAATTCAGCCCCTTTAGTCTTCCAAACTACAACAGGATTTCAAGCGCAAAGGAGTCTTCTCTTACCTGACATTTCCCTCGTAACTGGTGGAGTAACCATACAGCCGTGACTACCAGCAGTGTAAAAGATTGAAAAGGAGTTAACAAGACTGAACAAAATATCTTCACCCCACTCCGCCGGGTGACAGTTACATGAATACCAAAAATATTTCGTCGGACCTTTTCCCACCAAGAAGCTGCAGCCAGAGTATATAGCCGGGAATTGGTCATCCGACAAGTGTCTCGCTGTTCACCAGAAGTAGACATAAAGCGCGGGAGCTGAGCTAAATCTACGCCCGCGATTGTCCCGGAGTCGTAGCGGGGGCCATAACAGCGACCGGGAGGCGCGGCAACGAGGCACGACTGCTCGCATAAAAAAGTCATATTCCCGCCCGAGGACACGGGGCAGAAAAAATGAAAAATCCTACTGTTTATTTATCTATTCATTTTTGTTGTCAGGTGGGGGGCGGGGCGGGCGCTATCCGTTTGCCTCTCGCTTTCTCTCCTTACTCTCTCTTCTCTCTCTCTCTCTCTCTCTCTCTCTCTCTCTCTCTCTCTCTCTCTCTCTCTCTCTCTCTCTCTCTCTCTCTCTCTCTCTCTCTCTCTCTCTCTCTCTCTCTCTCTCTCCTCTCTCTGTCTCTTTCTCCTCTCTCTCTCTCTTTTTCTTTCTCTTCCCCTTTCTCCCTCTTTCTATTCCTTCCTTCCATCCTTCCTTCCGTCCTTCCTACCTTCCTTAATTCCTTCCTTTCTCCGTTCCTTCCTCCCTCCCTCTTCCCCTCTTCTCTCTTCTCTTCTCTTGCATATATATATATATATATATATATATATATATATACGTATACATAATTGCTAAATCAAAACACTTCGAAAACTTTCCATTAAAAAGCCTCGATCAAACATCCTCTCTGCATTAAGCTCAACCCCCCCCCCCCCCCTCTGCACGCCCGTTGAAGTGACACTGGGCTCTGCGCAAGCTCCGGCCGTGACGTGGAAACATGTTGATATCGAAGCGAGATGAATCTGTTCGCGAATTTCAACTTGGGAATTTTTCATACGGCAAACGAGCAGTAATGGCAAAAAATAGTTCCCGAGCGATTCAGCCTTTGCAGGAGAGCCGCAATGCGGAAGGCAGATAACTGCATTGCCATTGAGGCACCGGCGCCGCCTCAAGCACGCTGTGAATACTTTCGCGCTCTGATAACCCATTACAAAAACCCTTATCACTCTAAACAATATAGACTTTTCCATTTAAACATCATTTATGCAATTAATGTTATCGTTCCGTTGTTCGTTGTGCATTCTGTCATATAATTCATCATCACTATTATCAATGGTTATCATTATCATTGTCATTATCATTACCATTACCATTATAATTATTATTATTATTATCATTGTTGTCATTTTTATTATTAATTCAATTATTATTATTACTATCATTATAATCAATGCTTTTAGCATTATCATCTTTTGTCTGCAAACATACAGCCATAGCCCCTGCTGCATGTATGAATGTTTATTCCCCCAGCGTCCAGATACACAGATACGAGGGAGCACTAAATAACCTGCTCGGGGGTGGCGCATGCAAACGGCCGCCGTAAAACAGTCTATTCAGCCTTTGTATCATTATTCTGTATATACAGAATCGTGATGTCAGAATAGATTCATATACAGCGTTATGTTTTTTTTCGCGATCTTTTCCGCACGAATGATTAAGATGATTAAAAGCAAAGGAGAAGCCTTTGTCAACGATCTGGGCTCATGTGCTGTTCTGGTGCTTCTCAAAATAAGATAATGAAAGGAATAACAGCAAAACACGACTTCCTTACTTCACTGTGTCTGTATTACGTCAGACACTGAGTTCGTAACTGAACTTCCTTCACTTCTAGAATATCTCTTTTCACTCTATACGTACAACTTCGTGAAAAAACTATCTCTGCGGACAATGCATTGAACATAACGATTATTTCGTGCTGCGATGAACGTAGGGGAATCTTTAACTGCAAAATGCTTCATTGTGTGGTTCGCAGTAGGCATGAGTGTTAATTTCCTGAAATTGGGTCGGGGACGACAGGATCCCTCAGTCCTTCATGCTGCTTTCTCTTTTTACAAATAATCGACGTCTGTTTATGTGTCTAATCTTCTACTCATAAATTTAAAAGACATATTTGTCTCTCCGTAAGTTCATCCGCCAATTATTTGCGTAGATATCCATCTTTCTCCAGCAACTTGTCGATTTCAGCGCCTTATTCGCAACGCCCCTCCCCATACGTTCACAGAAGTTATGCCAATCGGGAATCTGCATCACGCCTAATGGGCGGACATGACCTTACACTGTTTCAGTTCTCCTTCTCAAGGCCGAACTCTTC
>NC_061826.1:16424036-16429036 GCF_019202785.1 Penaeus chinensis | reverse complement strand
CGGAAACAAAAGTCGAACCTTCTCCAGAAGCTCAGCTCGGGATCCTCAGGGACGGAACGGAATTCGACAATGGTCAAGAATCATATTGATTTCCTCTGGGTAATAAGCGCAGGAAGAGAATGCCTGAAGAGTGGAGGCCCCTACGCTTTTTTCTGGGCGCAGGGACAGAAGGGGAACAGAAAAGAGCTTGAGAATTAGCTCGTGGACTCTGGGTTTTTGCTTCGATGTATTGATGATTTCTAGCTATACATACTATCATTTTGTTCCTTTTTTCGCCCGCCAACGGAACAGAGCGCACGAATGAGCGCGCGAGAGCCTCACTCACAACCGATCTCCCCGAAGGCCTCGGCGATCTCCTCTGCTCTCGGCTCTCCCAGATTAGGCCAACGGGATTAGACCTCTGGCTCCCCTATGAGGCTGAGTGGCCGGCTCGTGCGGTCGCCGTGTCGATGCAGATTGTCTGTGGCATCTTCGCCGATCTTGTCAGGATCAAAGGAACGGAAATGCTGATAAAACACATTCATTCCTCAATGACTTTTACTTTGTGCCTTGGGGGAAGAGGAAGGAAACCAGGTCCTTCCCAGGGATGAAGGAGGTTTTTGCATTTCATATCTTGCAAAGAATTAGTGCTTCAGATATCAGCATAAAAAATGTTACTTACACTGCAATAAAACCGTCGGGACTTTTTCTACAATCCTTACCTCCACGCTGATCTCTGTTCTCTGCTAAATATAGACATGTATAATCCTATTTCTTGTGAGGACACTTACTAGGCCAACCTCAGTCAGCCCCGGAGGAGCAGATCCTTGAGTTTTTTTCCTTTTCTTTTCTTTTTCTTTTTCTTTTTTTGTAAGAGTGCCCTTGACATCTGAGATATTTTTAGCAGTGGCCCAGAGAAACTTATGTCGTGTACAAAGCACTGCGTAAATAATATTGCAGGCTTTGTGCGAGGGTCTTTTCTTCTTGAGTCCTTGAAAATTCATGCAATGCGGCGCCACATTTGTTTTTAGTTGCGATGCTCCCAACGCAGCGCCTAACTCTGCAGCTGCTAACAAGTTGCGCGCCATATAAGACTTCTGCCAAGGACACTTCTCGCCGATGTCACTCCGAGAGCCGTCTTAGTTTTGAGCAAGGGTGCTGGGCGGCGTAGATCAACACGACCGTGTGATCCACGGCTTTTTTCTACGATATTCGGTCTGTGTTGATCAATTTACTTTCTTTGGTTAATTTGCGAGCTGAGTGGAGTGCGCAGGAAAAGGGGAAAATTATTGACATCGATGTTAAACCAACACATCCGTATACCAACAACAAAAATACACATTTGCTATTCACAACATTTTTCGCATGAAATCGGCTCCTTTATGACACTCCATAGATCTGATAGACTCGCGCACTTTCAGTTTTGATAATAACAAAATAAACATATCCTGAGGATCCTAATAGCCGGCTTACGCAGGCCGAGCAGAATCCGTCTCCAACCCACAAGGCCGCAGGAACCCATTAGAAGGATTGCCTGCAATCTTTTTAATGGGCTGCGTGGATTGGTGGCGGCGAGTAGGCAGTTTTGTCTTACGGGCGCGCGTGGTTCGACTCGAGGGTCATTTAGCTGGAACAATGGGCGGACGGCTCTGGTCGTCTTCGTATTCCGAAGCCGAAGCCAGGCAGGAGTCGGACCTCATTATCCCGAAGGCATCAACAGGAGACGTCAGGGACCTCCTCGAGTCAGTCCTTGTTATGCGGACAAATGCTTGATGCTTGCCGTCTGTCCGTCACACAAACACACACACACACACACACACACACACACACACACACACACACACACACACACACACACACACACACACACACACACACACACACATGTAACAGCTCTCATGCACGTACAGTCGAGCAAGCACGCAGGCAGGCAGACGAGCGGGTAGCCAAGCATTTTTTCCAAGCTAGGAGAGCTGACAGCGAGAGAGGCTGTCTGGTGCATTCGAAAACGAGAGTCTTGTGGCAAACGTCAAGGAAACGCACCGAAAGCTACAGCCTTAATAAAATGCAATTCATATTTTGACAAAAATTAGCTCTTTTCACCTTTCATTAGCAACTTCGGCGAAAAGGATCAAGCTGCGCAGGTCCCTCTGGGAAACTTAGTGTTTCCCCTGGGAACCCCCTCCTTCTCGCTCTCGCTCTCTGGCGCGCTCTCTCTCCTTCTCCCGGCCCCTTCTCTCTTTCTTTCTAACTATTTATCTCTCTCTCTTTCTTTCTTTCTCTCTCTCTCTCTCTCTCTCTCTCTCTCTCTCTCTCTCTCTCTCTCTCTCTCTCTCTCTCTGTCTCTCTCTCTCTCTCTCTCTCTCTGTGTGTGTGTGTGTGTGTGTGTGTGTGTGTATGTGTTGGCATGTGGGAGTGTATCTGTTTGTTACTTTCACATTCATTTTGCGGGAAATTGAATATCACATTACCATTAAATCATCAGATTTAACTTTACAGTATCAAATTTCTTATTAAATTAAAATCCTGCTCTATTGCTAATTTGCAACATGTAGTTACCTTCACATTATAAAGCATTCCATGAAAGGATGAAAACACGGTTCAGCGTTCACCTTTTTGTGTTTCAGTTCGTCACAAAGTCTGCTTGGCTTTCAATTCTCCTCAGTTGATTTTTCTCCACAAATGATATAATGTGGTTCTACACCAAGTTCCCCCTCGACACCTTCTACGGTCTCTCCTAGTTACGCCCTCAAGTAGAATTAAGACTCATTTCAGCTGCTTGGAGGTTACTCTTTAGTTTTGTTGTCAGTCTCCAGTCCAAGATTCTGAGCCATAAGTTGACACTGATCTTAAAATCGTTTTGGAGATATTTTTTTTTATTTTTGTCGGAATAATTTGTTTATGTTTTAGCAATATATATTGCTAAGGGATGTTAGTCTTTACTTAGAGCGTCGCTATCAATTCTCTTTGTAATTTCTGTTTCCATATCACATTTTTCAATTATATTTACCCCTCGATACTTGAAATTTTCCACTAACTTTACTCGGACCCTCTCTATAATTATTCCGATATCGTATCTTTCTCGCGAAACCATAATCATTTCTGTTTTCTCCTTATTTATTTTCATATTCATGGGGGCCTGGACCTCAGTCCATCTGTCCACCGCTCCCCAGAGTGCAACAGGAGGGTAATGTCATCAGTATGTCCATATACAAAATAAAAAGCCCTGATGAAATCACTCCACCTTCTTGAACCCTGTAGATACAGTAACCCAATTGTCTTCTCTAGATTGAGTCCTCACGGCGCCTCTACAGTTTATATACAAGCTACTTATTGCTCTGGATCTACCCCATCCTTACGATCTGCTAGAATTCCCCATAGTTTGTTCCGGGCACTCGATCAAAAGCTCTTTCAAGATCGGTAAAAGAAAAAACAATGTAAATATTTTTATCTCATTCCCAACTCTTTTCCATTATCATCCTCAATGTGAAAATCGGATGCGTCGTCACTCTTTCTGGTCTGAAGCCGTATTGGCCTTCCTCCAAATTCTTCACGGTTCTGAATCTTTTCTCTAAAATTCTTTTAAATATTTTACCTGTATGTCAATGAGGTTTATCTACACAACTTTGCATTCGCTTTGATCAACCCTTTTAAATGTCTTACAGATAGTTGCTTTGTGCCAGTCATCTGGCACTCTTCCTTCATTCCAGGCTATATTGAAAAGCCTGTACAACCTGTACAACAGGTATTTCATCACTTCCGGGACCTTTTCCATTTCCATCTTTATTGTATCTCTAATCTCCTCTCTTGTTGTACCATCTTCCAGTTCTTCCCTAGCCAATTCAGCTTTTTTCTGGGTTCTCTTCTCTAGCGTATATTACACCTAATGGATTTACGAGCTCATGAAAATACTCTTTCTATCTATCGACCTCATTTGGGTCTGTTAGTAGTTCACCTTAATTATTTTTTTACTATGCCATGTTATATGTATATTTAATATATTTCTTATTCTCAGCCACTTTCTAAAAGCTTTGTTCTTCTGTTTCATTGCATTCCTGACTTCATCCATCCACCAAACAGTTTTTTTTTTCTTTCCACCAGTGATCTTTTTAACTTAGATGTCTCTTGCTCTTTCAGTGATGTTATGTTTGATGCTTAACACTCTCTGACACTCTTTCATGTTATTGTCAGCAACATCTGGAATGTTCAGTCTCTCATGAGCTGTTTTGGAGGTTTGTCTTCTTGACTGTCATCTTGGCTCTTAACATCTCTAAATATCTTTTTATCGTTTGTCAAAATCAGGTCAGTCATCGATTTTTTCACTATAATCTTGTATCACTATAATCTTGTATTCCACCTGCACCAGCGCCACCTGTGACTCTCTTGGTGTTTGTAAAGGGTATTCATGATTGTTAGCCTGTTCCGAACACAAAAGTCAGTCAGTTGTTCACATTCATGTTTTTCGCCAAAACCAAGCACCTCTTGCACTTCCCAATCCAATTATATTATATTCCCTACATGAGCACTCAAATCAATTACTTTGTCAGCATCATGTACAGTGTCTATGGTGCCCTGAAGGTTTTAGTAAATGCTCTCTTTCTCCGCTTGTGGTCGTCCTTGGTGCGGTGTAGACTTAACACTTATTATTCTTCCATTAACATGGTTTATCTGTGTGTGTGTGTATGTAGACACACACACACACACACACACACACACACAAACACACACACACACACACACACACATACACATACACACACACACACACACACACACACACACACACACACACACACACACACACACACATATATATATATATATATATATATATATATATATACATACACACATGCATACATACATACACACACACACATATATATATACTATATATATACATATACATATATATATATTTATATATATACACATATGTATGTATATATATATATATATATACATATGCACATCTGAGTATGTACATGTGTACAAGCGTATATGCAGCAACCCCTGCCCCG
>NC_061826.1:16404036-16411536 GCF_019202785.1 Penaeus chinensis | reverse complement strand
AGAAGTTGCAATTGTCGCCTGGAGGTTACTGCTGTGACTGGGCACCACGGCGGGTAAGGACTAAGACGAGTCAGCACCAGCTGACACACGTTAGCGAGTCGGCATTAGTCGACACAGGCCGGGCTCCCCTCATTGGCATTGCCCGGGCGAAGCTCAGCTTCGCATATCGGACTTATCCTTATCCTTATCAGGCTTCATGAATTAAATTTAGTCTCTTTCCTTTCCGCCTAAACAACGTCTCCTCTCTTTGGCGACTTTACGAAGAATTAAATAAAGCTTTGGGGAAGGACCTGCTGCCGGGCCGGCCGCACTCCGAAACGTCCGACTTTACATTTCCTGATAAAGGCAGTTCTATTTCCTGGTAATCAGTGAAATAAGAACGAAAGATAGAGAGAAGAAGAAAAGCATTTCATGTAGCCTAATTTCGTGCTGAGAGCCGCCTGCTACTCTCTGGAGAGATTCGTAAATTCTTAAATGTTGAAAACAGTATATATTTTTTTCATTTCCTGTTTGTTGATTCCTTGAGGAAGAAAACTTCCCCGAGTCAAAAAAAAAAAAAAAAAAAAAAAAAAAAAAAAAAAAATCTCGTTAATCAAACAGTAATGACTCCCTAATCATGGCTCTCCTCTGCAAAGTAGAGTGAGGAGCCGTACTTAAAGATGCGCGTGTGTCGGGAGAGGCGCACCCGAGGAACAAAGGAATAAGCAGACAAATAGAAGAAAAATAAAAGCATGTCAGTGAGGACTTCCTTGTTACTCCAAGAATCTTGTTTGTCATTATTCTCTATGATAAAGACTAAGTTATTTCTGTTGTATATATTGAACGGCGTTTTTAAAGACATCCATTTATCCACAGTCATACAAAAGCAGTCCGCTGTTGAAGGTGCGGCTCACAGACAGGGTATATAATTGTAACTAAGAAACGACGTTCTGTGACAATGATCCTTCTTTCGCCAGAGACTCATGTTTGGGACGCGGAGGTGCCCACATCGGACCTTGGCACTGACCGGACGCCCTTCGCCACGTCGACCTTGGTCTAGCTCGGAGAGGAGCGCACACCCTCTGCCCCGCGCGTTCGGAGGGCAGCGCGCCCCTGGAGCCAAAACTAAAACAAACACGTGTTTCTTTTGTACAGACTGAATACAAGCATGTGCACTCCGCACGCTCATCATAAAGACATCCATTTGCATATTTCATCCTAGCTTAACAAGCGCTTCTCGAACCCTGTTTCTTCTCCTTTGCACTGCAATGTTTACTTCATTTTAAATGATTCAGGCTTTTGTACTCACAGCCAGCTCAGAGGCATCAACAGAAAAAACAACAATAAAAAGGCAGTAAATAAGAAAGCAAAGCACGATTTTAATCATACAGTCGTAAAACTCATAAACGAGAGTACTTACGCGAAGAAATAAGGGACAGCGCTGCCATTTAACTCTACTTCTTGGATCGCCGTTCCTTCCGCTGTGAAGCTCTTACGCAGACCGACTCTACGAAGCCCGTTGTAGGGGCCCCTGCGCCTCGGTCAACAGGAGGTAAATTCTTTGCAGCATTGTATTTATTTTCTCGTTGGATCAACGTATCCACCATGCTATTCATGATTATTCATTATCATAACTACATTTGTTATTACCATTATCATTATTGTTATTGCTATTGTTGTTACCATTCTTATCATTATTACTATTATCGTTATTTGTATTATTATTATTATGATTCTTAGCGTTAATATCATTATTATTGTTGTTATTATTGTTGTTGTTACCATTATTATCATTATTGCTATTATCGTTATTTTTATTATCATTATTATCATTATTATTGTTATCATTATTATTGTTGTCATTACCTTTATTGTTATTATTAACATTATTATTATTATTATAATTATTATCAATATTATCATTATCATTATTATTATCATCATTATTATTATTATTATTATTATTATTATTGTTATCATTATTATTAATAATATCATAATTATTATTAATATTATTATCATTATTACTATTATCATTATAATTACTATTATTATTATTATTATTATTATTGTTGTTGTTGTTGTTGTCATTATTATTATTATCATTATTATCATTATTATCATTATTATCATTATCATCATTGTTAACATCATTATTGTTATTATCATCAAAATTATTATCATTATCTCTTATGTGGTAGTTACTGTTATCATCATTACTATCATCAGTAATAACTATTTATTTCTGTTATTTTTATTATTGATCTTATCGTCAATATCATTATTATTATTGTCGTTATTATCAATTGTAGCAGCAAACTAGCAGTATTAGTAATAGTATCACTATCATTGTTATCATTATCATCATCATTAGATTAGTTTCTAATACTCCCCCCCCCCCTCCTCCCAACAGTCGGCCTTGCCTTTGTGAAATTCTCATTCAGCGCGAGCTTATGGCGCCCATTCCGGCTTATTTTTTCATATATAGCGCGCTTTATTGTGTACTGATGAATCCTCGCTGTGTTTTTTTCGTTTTACTTGAGTCAATTTCCGGTGCTGTTTAATAGTGTGGACGATCATCCTCGTTATGTTTGGTGTTTTACGGATTGTGTTTGATATGTAAAAGGTTGCTGTGTCGACGGGTACGATGAGCAGGGCACGGGTACCACCAATACTTTGCGAATGCGATGACGGTGCCTAGATTTCGGATTAAGATGTCTGTAACTTATTTATTAACCATTACAATGTCTGCTATTTTTGGGGAATCTACTTACTTATATAATTATTTTCTTCATAAATTCTTACATCGTGATATACAGGTAATCATTGATTACTAACTCTAATAAATGCCGAAATCATGGTTCTTGCGTCGCATTCGCATAATCTGTGGTAACAGTGGTAACCCTGGTGCAGAATACGTATGTTTTGCGCCCGCCTTTTGTGCACTTGTTTTAGTAGCCTGTTTTGTACTATATCTCTTGGTCCAAGGTTAAAGCGCATGATGTGCTGTGGCTCCCTGTTTATCGCACAACATGACACGGTTTGTGTTTTTCGAGAGAGAGAGGGGGGGGGGGTCAGAGAGAGAGAGAAAGAGGGAGAGGGGGGAGGAGGGAAGAGAGAGAGGGGGAGAGGAGAGAAGATAGACAGATTGATATATAGATAGATAGATAGAGAGAGAGGGGGGGTAGAAAGGAGGGAACAGAGAAAAAGAAAGAGAAGAGGGAGAGAGAGAGAGAGAGAGAGAGAGAGAGAGAGAGAGAGAGAGAGAGAGAGAGAGAGAGAGAGAGAGAGAGAGAGAGAGAGAGAGAGAGAGGGGGGGGGGGGGGGGAGGGGGCGAGGGAGAGAAAGAAAGAAAGGGGGGGAGGAGGGAGGGAGAGAAAATATGTTCATACTATTAAACAAAGCGTTGCAGCCACATACAAGTGCACAATACTAGTAGTGTCCCAATATTTCATTTGTGTTTTACTGTGATATACTTAATCATAAACAAACTTAATCATGAATAGGCAAAATGTGATGATACATATAGTGCAATAAAGCTTGTAAATGGCCACGGAGTATGAAATGGGCAAACAAAAAATAAGGATTCATTGCGGAAATTACCGGGAAACCGTATAAAATTCGGGAAGCAAAATGCTTTCAAGATTTATGAGCCCGAGTGAGGGTCCGGGACTGGCGTAATAGTTTACATATGTTTGAATTTCCGACCATTTAATGTGGTGATCTTTTTTTCTAGCGAAGCAGATGAGTTTAATGTTGCTTTATAATGGTTTCTAAAGGGTTATAGATGTATACTACATACTGCTGATATAGAATGTTATCTTGCAAGTTACGGGTATACGCCATCTACGACTACAGCAGCTTAAGGAGATGTAGTTTACACCATATATCATCAATGTGGCCTAGCTGTACACCTATGCTACTTATGCTAGTTTCCGAAGTGTTAAAACTGCAGTTGTATTATAACATGCACCACTCATATATTATGGCGAATGGAGTGGTTGGAGTACAATGTGTACTACTGAAGTGGCACGGTGTCTGGGGTAAAGTAGATGTATACTGCGCGCTGCTGTGTGTCTGATGCGTATATATACACGTTATGTAATATAAATGTAGTAAGGTGTCTGATGGGTAGCATTGTGTACTATCAGCACATAGCGTCGGAAGTAACATAGATATAAAACATATACTACTAAAATAGAAGTCCAAAGGGGTGTAGATGTACACTCCAGTGACTGACGGAAAGAGAGAAAGAGAGAGAGAAAAGCTGAGCCTCATTTCCGACACAGAAGAAAACGTGAAAACCTTCTCTGACACAAAACCTTCGCTGGCTCGCTCTTGCTTTGTTACTGGTGACGTCATCACCGTTGTCATGGCAACGCTACCCGCCAAGGAAAAGTTTTTTTTTTTTCTTATAAAGATTAATGCATTCATGCTTTTTTGTTTGTTATGAAAATAGAAAGAAAAATGAAAAGTACTACACCATTAATTCTTGTGTGGTGTTGAAAAACGTATTTTTGTTTATCACTTACATAGCAGGCGTAGTTAATGGTGTTTTAGGACACGTTAATTAGTGTGCACACTTGTCCAGTTCAGCCTCTCTACCGTGTGTGTAATATCACGCTGTAGCTGGTCCATTGATAAATATGTATTATTTATGGCATTTTCAGGCCGTTAATCATATAACAAATCACTTTTTCTGCTGTTACTTTCCTTTACAGGAGTATAATATTGTTTTCTAACTACTTTGAATTAGAATAATTCATTTCCCCGTACTTATGGCTTCTATTGCACATGCTAATGAGCAATATAATATTCAGCTTTCTTACAGGCAGGGAAACGACCAAATTTTTAACAGTTGGAATGTGTAAAGTTTTAAGAGGAGTTGATTTGGTCTATTGTATTGTGATGTGGGAGTCCTAAAATGTGTTAATATTTACAACTGTTTTGTATAATGAGGTGCTTGTAATGCGATAAACTGACAGATGTGACGGAGACGAAGAAAAACGCGAGTGGATGCTGTGCTGGTGCATTCATTCATGCGCTACCAAGGTTTACTCTAACAAAAGTCAAAAAAAGAAAAAAGGTTAAAACTTCACAAAGCAAAAGATGTACTTGACGGCCTCGATGTCCCGCTGGCGAAGGGATAACACCCGAAGGCGTCAGTGGCACCTCTTGCCCTGTGAAGTGATTCGTCCTCATCCACGCCTTTCCACACGCGGTGCCAACCTTCACGCGCTTGGCTCCTCTTCCTTTAAACGGCGATTTTCATGTGTTCGTTTCGCGCTGGCGTGGGAAGGCTGTCAGCTGGGTAATCCATTTTGTTTCCGCTTTGCTATTGTTGTTTATTTCACCGCAGGGGCGAAGGAGGTGGAAGGTGAGAGGAGAGGGAAATTATTGTGTTAGCGGAAAGGCGACGTTGATGCAAGGAAGAAATGAAAAGAGTAAAAGCGAATCCCACGTGCGTCACCAGACATGTGATCTAGCAAGAGGGTGAGGGAATAAAAGTTAGCAGATGTCACAAGATATCTGATTTTTCCCGAAAACCTAGAAAATATATAAACGGACAGATAACATAAAGGCAAAAAAGCAGAGAAAAATAAAAGTCGGGATAGCAATAATCTTTTTTGTATTTATTTTATTTTTAACAAGTTATCCTCCCCTATGGTTGTCCAAAAAAAAAAAAGGTAATGAAAAAGGAAAGAGAAAGAAAAGGGGGATGGTAAGAGGAAGAAAAACAAAAGATATCAGAGATGAAGGAGATGAAAATAAAGAGAGAGGGAGCGCGAGAGAAAAAAAAAATGAGAGGGGGGGGGGGATAAAGTCAAGACACTTATCGCGTGTCAATCAAAACACACGAAACCGCAAACGTGACAAAAGAAAGTCCGTTAAAACCGTTACGACCGGTTACATTCCAGGACTTTACAAAAACCGACCTTCCATTCATGCCTCCTCCCCACATGCATACGCAGCTGAGTGTTAAAGCTGATGGCATGGCCCCATTCATATTTCCTCCCACATGTCTGGAGCTAACATATGAATAAATAGTATTTATTTTCGGTCCCGCATCGTTTATTTGTCTCGCTTCGGTACACTTGATCTGGGACAAATATAGCCGTGATTGGTAGTTTGAAATATCAATCGGAGAATATTTATGTTTTTTGCAGTACAGAGAGAAAGAGAGAGAAAAGGCATAAAATAGTACAATGGGGAAAAGACAAGTGGGGAAGAAAGAATGAAAACAGGTAAACGGAGAATAAACAGGAGAAAGTAGGAACGAGCTAAGGAACATAAAATTTTGTTTGTCTCGTTTCTCTTTATCACGTTTATTTTCATTCTCATATTCCATGTATATAGCATTTTTTTCATCAATCGTAATGTCTCTCTGATTCAACATGTTTTCGGTTTTTGTGTATTTCCACACGGATTAGAAGACCTTTTCGATATCAATATGTGAAATATATAAATTCTCAGACAACCACAAAATGGAGCTTTTCCTCCCAGTCTGTAACAAATGGACACAGGCTTAAAAAAAAAAAAAAAAAAATGAGATAGCGAAATGGTGAATGAGTGAGTAGCATTAATCATCTCACGCCTTCAGTTAACTAGGGATCTTCCTTCAGGAGAGAAGAGAAAAAATCTTGAAATAGATGAACACATTGATTCTGCTACTACTACTACTACTATCAGTAATGATAATAATGATGATTATAACAATAATACTAAGGATCATGGTAATAATAAAAGAAATTATAATAATGACAACAACAATAACATTAATAATAATAATGATGATAATATTAAAAACAATAACGACGAAAACAATAATGATGATAACAATAATAATGATAAAAAACAACTAATACTAATGGAAATGGGGAAAATGGTTAGAACAGAAGCACTTGTAAGGAGAAAACAAAGTGTGATCAGTGCGTAAGAAAAAGGCGAATTAAGGAAAAACGAAATGGAAAGACAAACGAAAAGGAAAACGAATAAATGGAAGAATGAAAGATGTGAACGAATGAAAGAACTAAGCGCGAATATGGGTAAAACGGGCGAAGGAGAGGAAATGGCCAGATGAAAACGCAAGAGACAGAAGTTGGAAAGATCAGAAATGAGGAACGAAAGAACGAGGCAAAGATAACAGGAAGAGATTCTGCCATGAATTCTTTGCGCATCAAAGATGTCCGTCACACAGAACCGAGAAAATATATCCGAAACGAGGAGCTCCTTCGCCTGTCGTCACCTTCTTCCTCTTCTTTTTACCTTATGAGTCATTGAAATTGATTTTTTTTTTCTGTTGAGAAGCTACATAGTTAGCCAAGCAAAACTGGAAAGGGCTGCTGCTAAAACAACGAAGGGAAGAACAGAAAAAACACACGAATATGTGAAAGGCCTTTGTACCATATTTCTTCTTCAGGGCCTTTGTACCATATTTCTTTTGGTTATATGCGTATTCATTTTCTTACCGTCATTACTTTGAATTACAGTTAGTACAAGTTAGTAGTTAGTACAAGGTAA
>NC_061826.1:16300161-16305161 GCF_019202785.1 Penaeus chinensis | reverse complement strand
CGTGTGTAATTATTTATATATGAAATATTTGTGTGTGTGTTGTGTGTGTGTGTGTGTGTGTGTGTGTGTTGTGTGTGTGTGTGTGTGTGTGTGTGTGTGTGTGTGTGTGTGTGTGTGTGTGTGTGTGTGTGTGTGTGTGTGTGTACAGTGCATATAGACAAATGAATTGATATATGGCTACTCGTGTGTGTGTGTGTGTGTGTAAATATATACAAAAAATATTTTTATGTGTATGTTTGTGCGTGTATAACATGTTTTAAACTGATCTAAATTTTCCAATATAATCCTTTTAATCGAGGGAGCTTTCTCGGTGATATGAAGTGGACAAAACAGGCGAGCGCTCGCTAAGAATATGAGCAAGGCTGTCAGTCACTCGCTGAAAGGTTTTCAACAAAAGATTTACAGGGATCTACATACTGCTAATGGCTGTTCCCAAAATTCTGATATCTATACAATGTCCCAGTTTAGACAACGCATTAGCAGGCTGAATGAAAATTGCTACTTGTACTTAAGATATAGCAAAGGCAAGAAATCGGCGTAGAAATGTTATTTTTTAGAATTTAACTATAGTGGCAGGAAACGAGCTTTCCCTCTCAGTTTCCTTAGAATTTGTATCTGTTTTGTCTGCTGGGACGTCAACAGGAGCCTTATCTCAGGATAACTATCCTGATCAGACTATTAACGAGATTCACTTCGTTGCTGTTCTTAACTTCTAAGACGCCGTTGAGCCTTTGTCCATATGTCTTCTCTCAATGGATTAACTTCATCTCTCTTCTCAGAGAACACTCTATCAAGTTAATCCACGTGATAATAATTAATTCTCCTTCCCCAGGCATTGATATCTAACATTCGCCTTAACTTTCAACCAAAGAAAGCAGCCACTGGTTTGTTTTCTTTATCCCTCGGCGTTTCTTATATTGCATTTAGACGGTTGTATTAAGCCAAGCCCCATCTCCACCCAAGCATCACTCGGTTTCTCTTGTAGCTCATGTAATGCGCGGGGCCGCTATCAAGTCCTCGAAGGCTTCCGCAGCTGGGCTTGCATGTATGCAATATTTGCCGCGGGGATCCATATGTCTCTCTTCCCTACTTCCCAACGACTGCCATCATATTCCCCGAAAGCCTTCCTCACCACATACTGTCCGTCAGGCGGGACTTCAGGTGGCCGTATCCCACGTTGCTTCCATCTGCCATCGCCGTCATTTTCTCACAGAGCCTCCGTCCCTGTGTCCCGAGCCACTTCTGATCTGGCTGATGGTGTTCGCATTCGTGACGCTGCCGGGAAGCATCCCTTGCTGCTCCTGCCATTATTATTGCGGTGCTCGTTTGTAACTTTACAACGGTGCTCGACAGCCTCCCCTTTTCCGGCGTATTTTACCGAAAGAGCCTCCAGGGAAGCGGCATCAAAGGATCGTATTTCCTGTTTCTCCCATAGAGCACAAAGGTTGCCGGTGCGTATTTCCCGATTCCTTTTTTTAGGTCCTTTAATTAAGGTCTCGCGGGCCTAATTACCATTAGGCAGTTACACTAGCATTTCTTGATCGATACTGAAACTCCAGTTAGGCTTCTGACTCAGAGGATTTTGTCTTTTTATGGGAATGAATACGACGTCTTCTACAATTAAGCGGATGTCAAGTTCCTCGTCATGTGCAGGTGTTTGACGAATCTTGGGGTTTTCCGGTTATAACTCTCGCCTTCCTTGGAGGCGAGGCACCAGCTTAGCTTAATGAACATTACCACGATCTTTGCTGTGAGCGTCTCAGCTGTTCCTACATCTGTTCTCATTGTAACTTCCACCCGAGGGACACATTTCACCAAGTTCCTTGGAAAGGCATGAATGATGGTGATTAACAGTTGGAGAGATGAAATATGAAACAAGTTTTTGACACGTTTTCACAAAGCATCAAGACTTACAGCGTTGTAAGACGTCTCGGTTAAACACTCCAAGTAGACGTAAGACGCGGAAATATAAGTACAGATTTCTGCATTATTCGCATGACCATTTCGTTAATGGCTAACGATCGTTTCACAAATGACAGACAAGGTAATGTTTGTTAGCAGGGAATTGCGCTGCTCTGTTGCCAAAGGCTTTACCCGGGGCATCCAAACACATATCTTTTCCCCAGACAGATGTGGCGGCTCACTGTCAAAATACAAAAGCTGCCTGACACTTTGACTGAGGGCTGGTGTAGTATGGCGCGTCACTACAAATGAATACTATTAGTCTTTATCATTTCCTTCGCCGGGAGCGCCGTCAGTCAAACGCCAAAAACATAATTCTATAAATTTAGAGGTCAACGTGACACAGGGTTGTCTTGTTTGATTTCCCCCATTTTATATATTTGTATTATAGATGATGTCAGGTACACGGGACCTATTTGAGTTAAAACGTAGATGTTGTTCGGTATGTCTGTGTATCTATCTCTTTGTATTATAAATACATTTAGAAATCCAAGGTAAGCTTTGACGTAGCCATAGATAAGGCAACATGTACACGGAGACAAAGTGGTGAACGGCGAACGGGCGAGAGGGAGCCAAAGACCGTGAAGTAAAACCTGCCCCGTCCATTGCGCGGGCATCATCGTCGCCTATCGATCAACTCCCTCGTCGTCGCCATCGACATCGTCACTCGAACCAGCATCAGGTTACAGTTTTAAGCAGATCAGCCATCGCTTTAAAGCAGAGCAGCGCGTGCCAAGACTACCTGTGCAGAGTCATTGATTCCCTCTTTGCTGGAGTGAGCTCAGCATACCTGCTCCGGGAAGCGAATGAGCCTCGGCCGCTGCGAATGCGAGGCGGCGGTTTTGCAAAAGCGGAAAGCTCGTTGCGCATGGCGTGGTGTGTGTGTGTGTGTGTGTGTGTGTGTGTGTATGTGTGTGTGGGTGGGTGTGGGGGTGTGTGTGTGTGTGTGTGTGTAGAGGTATTATGAGAAAATCTGAGGTAAGAATGAGCTTGTAAAAAGGTTATGACGCAAGGCTTTTTTCATTCAGTGGTAATGGTTCACAGGAGCGACAACAGGCAGGATTTATGACGTGGCTGTCGGCGGAGGCGGACAAAGCGCACTTGATATCACGATCTTTTATGTAGGAAGCATGTCATGTGAAGCGATAGAATGGGGGAACATTAATGTTTGAATGATTGCCAATATTCGATAGCATATAAGTATCGAAGGCAGTGACATGCAAACCAAAGACACATCGGAATAAAGAAGTAATTTGACCGAGTGCCCCGAATAGAATTAACAAGTGCACGAAATGCCACGTAACGATGGCTATAGCAATATCAACCGTCGGAAATGTAGGTGAACCACGGCATACAAGGACAAATATACATAAAAGCAGGCGGTGCACATGACGGCATTCCCACTTGAAAGTCTGTGTCGCGGACTAATGGCACTCGATTACACAAAGGGCGAGAATGATGTCATAGGTGGAGACCTCAGCAGGCGAGGTCCTGGCATACGGCTATCGACGGCGAAGATGGGAGGAATTGCCGTGGCGCGAGGGAAGCACAGCGTAGAGGAGGTAGAGGAAAGGTCGAAGAAAAAGAGTAGATTGCGGAAAGGGGGAGGAGATAGATGGAAGTAGAGAAAATGGGAAAGACTAAGGTATAGGAAGGAGAGAAACATGCAGAGAAAAGGGACAAGAGATTGGTAGATGAAGAAGAGAGAAAATGCAAGGAGATGACGGAGAGAGGGCACAGAAGGAGAGAAACAGAAGGTCAAAGTAAAAAGAGAGAAAACAAGGAGGAGAGAAAGAGGACAGTAAAATTTAAAGTGGAAGTCGTTATTCTGACGCTGTATTTTATATATTTAAGTATATAATAATCTGATATAGTTGCACAATAAAACCTGTGCGTTTCCACTAAAAATATGTAGTTTTTTAGTGTTATGATGCAAATATATATAATGCTTTAGTCCAAATTTTACAGAAAGAAGAATTGCATCATGAAAAAAAACATAGTATGTAGGAGGTTCCTTTTTTTATACTGATATTCCTGCTGATTTATGACTGTTCGCTTTTCAAAAATTGTTGAAGATGAATATTGATAGTAAAATGTAGCCAGAGCAGACATATCTAGACTGAAAAAATACTTCACAGTTTCATTCACATTACTAACTGGAAGTTGAAAAATGAAAAGTGAATAAGAAAATGAATGTTAACTATTTCTTGTTAAACACTTCAAATATTTTACAAAGCATACAAGAGCTGTTAATCTTTCGCTCAGAGTAACACAACGCTCTGATAAGATAATAAAACAATATCTCGAGTTACTAAATCATTTAGCCCTCATTTCTAAGACGATTTCAAAACCGCCGCCTCATCTTTCACCCAAACTATTGTGTATGTAGTGGATCTTTTTGCCATAATAATAAATGATTACGCGGCGCCTGAAGAAGTATATAAATAGAAGCAGAAAGAAAAGAAAAGGGAAGGTTAGGCGCTTGATGAATTACGAAGCAAGTCTTGAAAGATTAAGCTGTGTTGACTGAAGAGCAAAATCGAGGGAAGAAAAAAAGGGGATTGCAGAAGGGGAAGAGAGCGGATAAATGAGTAATTAGAGAGAAAAGATGAGGAGTGATCAGAGAGAAAATTTTGTATTTAATAGAAAGAGTAATAGGGAAAAGTGGGGAAATGTAATTAAGAGTACAAATGAGGAAGCACATTATATATTTTTTTTAAATATATATATTTAGAGAGAGAAAATAGGTGATCAAAATGAGGAGTAAATATAGTGAGGACTAAAGATAAGACTAAAGATAAAAAAGTAAGTGAGAAAGAGGCAGATAAATGTGGCGGCAAAGGAAATAGCAAGAGAAAATGCCAGGAGAGCAAGAATTAGGAAGAAGAGGGGAGGAGAAAGGAAAAAAGTAAGGCTAAACGAATGAAAGGAAAGGAAGGGGAGGGAGAATTATAGAAAGAACCCTTCGGACTATAAAATGCAGAGAAATAGTAAATGAGAAAAATTATAAAAAATGGCTACGAGCACACATGCTCACG
>NC_061826.1:16290161-16297661 GCF_019202785.1 Penaeus chinensis | reverse complement strand
GGAGGGAGAAAGAGAGAGACGGAAGGAGGGAGAAAGAAAAAGACGGAAGTAGGGAGAAGGAGAGAAAGAGAAGGAGGAAGAAAGAGAGAGAGGGAAGGAGGGGGAAAGAGAGAGATAACAGGAGGGAGAAAGAGAGAGAGGGAAGGAGGGAGAAGGAGAGAGAGAGAAGGAGGGAGAATGAGAGAGAGGGAAGGAGGGAGAAAGAGAGAGAGGGAAGGAGGGAGAAAGAAGAGAGGGAAGGAGGGAGAAAGAGAGAGAAAAAGACGGAAGTAGGGAGAAGGAGGAAGAAAGAGAGAGAGGGAAGGAGGGGGAAAGAGAGAGATAACAGGAGGGAGAAGGAGAGAGAGAGAAGGAGGGAGAAAGAGTGAGAAGGAGGGAGAAAGAGAGAGAGAGGGGAGGAGGGAGAAAAAGAGAGGGGAGAGAGAAGGAAGGAGATAGAGAGAGAGGGGAGGAGGGAGAAAGAGAGGGAAGGAAGGTGAAAGAGAGAGTGAATGAATTGAGGGAGAAAGAGAAGGTAAGTTAGAGAGAAAAGGGTGTAGAAGGAATGAAAGAAAGATAAAGAGGAAAGGAGAAAGAGGAAAAGCGAGGAAGGAAAGAGTATATGGAGAAGGACAGATGGATGGGGAAATGGAGAGAGAAACAAGGAAAGGAATGGTAGAGGCCAGTGGAGAGAAAAGGGAAGAGGGAGAGAGAAAATGATAGAATGACAAAGAGAGAGAGCGGGATGGATGGTTGGCGAAAGAGAGAAGGGATGGCAGGAGAGAAAAGAGAGAGGAAGAAGGAACGAAATAACTTAAACGTTGGCGTTCATCTGCGCAATCCGTGCCCTAAAAGTAAATATTCTGCCATCGTGGCTCGCGGTATAACTTGCGGAGTGAGTTCCAACAAAGCAACACCTTCAGTCGAGCAATCTTGAATAAGAAAAGAAAAAAGAGACATTTATTTACTTCTCCGTCGCAATTATCTTCCAAATGGAGTTTATTGCGTCTCATTACCGGCCAATCCCTGTCGGGCTCACTTGGCTCTCCGTCGCACTTTCCCGGGAATTATGCTGATTGATAATGAGGTGCAGTTTTCCTTCAGGTTCTGTGGGTCACCGAGAAAGAAAGGAATTGGAAGAATATAAGCTTATTCTTGTAGCTTTGGAAAATATAACGGTAGTGGTTCAGGCGTTGCATTACGGCCCAGTACTCGGTTGCAGTAAAAGGAGAGACACACGACGACCTTCTGACTGGAAACGGTCAGCAGGCGGTTCCCTATGGATGATATATAAGGCATACTTCGAATTTTCAAATTATTTCTAGTAAAAGTAAAATCCTGATGGGTCATAAGACCACACACACACACACACACACACACACACACACACACACACACACACACACACACATACATACATACATACATACATACATACACACACACACACACACACACACACACACACACACACACACACACACACACACACACACACACACACACACGCATATATATATATATATATATATATATATATTTATATTTATATTTATATGTATGTATGTATGTATGTATATATACATATATGCATATATATATATATATATATATATATATATATATATATATATATGCGTGTGTGTGCGTGTGTTTGCGTATATATGTATATATGTGTATATATATATATATATAATGATTTTTTTTTTTCATTTAAACACACACACACATATGTGTGTGTGTGTATGTATGTATGTATGTATGTATGTATGTATGTATGTATGTATGTATATATGAAAATATACGCACATACATACATACATACATACATACATACATACATACATACATACATACATACATATCATACATTCATACATATTAGATCAAACCTTGAGCCTGTATCGTCCACTGCAAGACACAGGCCTTTCTCAAATCATGCCAGAAAGGACAGTCGACGCGAACGCTTGACCCCGGACCAACACTTGAACAGCGGCGGCTTTAATAATATTTAGGATTGTATATATGTATGTATGTATCCATGCATCTGTGTGTATTTTCACACACGTGTGTGTGTGTGTGTGTGTGTGTGTGTGTGTGTGTGTGTGTGTATGTGTGTGTGTGTGTGTGTGTGTGTGTGTGTGTGTGTGTGTGTGTGTGTGAGTGTGTGTGTGAGTGTGTGTGTGTGTGTGTGTGTGTGTGTGAGTGTGTGTGTGTGTGTGTGTGTGTGTGTGAGTGTGAGTGTGTGTGTGTGTGTGTGTGTGTGAGTGTGTGTGTGAGTGTGTGTGTGTGTGTGTGTGTGTGTGTGTGTGTGTGTGTGTGTGTGTGTATGCATATATATATATATATGTGTGTGTGTGTGTGTGTGTGTGTGTGTGTGTGTGTGTGTGTATGTATGTATGTATATGCCCTTTCTTCTTTTCCTCCGAGATGAAAATCGAGTGAACTGTCCGCGGCCGCGTCCGGCTCCCCTGACGCCAGCCGTATTGTTTGAAGAGGAATTCAGTCATTGCCTTCACGGCTTTGGAACATAAGCTTTAATCACTTTCATCTCTTATTGAAAGAATCCGGTAGCTTTAATTTTGGTCACATTAGTGTTTAGTACCTTTACTAAACGAGCCATCAAAAGTTCGTGAAAAGGTTCTTGAGACGGTGTGTGGAGGATTACTTAGAAGGAGTGAGTTCATGTTTAAACGCGTATATGTATATATTTATTTGAATATTAAGTTCGTCGTGCGGGCGGGTCAGTCACAGCCGCCATCCAATGGTCGTGAAAGGCGCGCCTGCGAGGTACGGCAAATCACTAATCATTTTCCTTCGGACCGTCGCGAAGGGAATGCGCAACGCACTATGTTTTTTAGTAGGAGAGAGAAGAGTAAGAAGTGACTCACAGTACTCGTATTTTCTGTAATTTCTGATTTGCACTTACACTGTACTTCACGCAGTCTCTGTGACAAAATAATTACCCCCCCCCCCAAAAAAAAAAAAAAAAAAAAAAAAAAAATCGGCGTGCAGTTATTATTGGCAAAATGTATCTTCGAGCGCACAAGACTGGAATGACAGTGATTTGACAACATTGTTAACAAATCATCATCTTCGCCAGGCCTACGCTTACGGCGGCATATCTTTCTAAGATTCATTCTCGTCCCTCTTGAAGGGCATTCCACGAGAAGCGTAAGAGCAGCGTCCCAGCCCTTGCGAAGGAGGAAGTTACATAAAACTGCGATCCTTGTGACTCTTGAGTGCACAGGAATAGATTTCGTAATTATACTCAAATCGTAATTGGATGAATGCTTATGGTGAGGCTGAAAGGGCCCACGGCTCATGTGGGAAGGCGTCGGCGAGGCGAGCACGGGACCCCAGCACCAAAAGTACCAAATTTAGCGAGGGTGCCTTGCCTTCGCTTCAGCCCCGTCCTGGGAGTCCTCAGGTGTGGAACGCGATCGATCAGCCGTCATCGCATGAAAATGTGGATCCTTTCCTCTTTTTTGTTGACTTTTTTCGTGCACATTTCATATACAATTTATTCTCTATTTTATTATTATTTCATATCTCATTTTTCTGCTTTTCTTTTTTTATACCCTCTTCTTATTAATATTCTACTTCGAGTATTTTATCAGCGAGTAAAGCAGTCCTCATGTATAATGCAAAGCAGGTTGAGGGGTACTCCCGCTCGCACTCGAGATGTTGCCTCGCTTCCAGCCAACGCGTCCGGAAGCCGCCTTCTCTTCGGTCCTTCCTCCAAAGAGGGATGCAGACCAGTCACTCAAAGCTATCCGAGCTGCGTCAGTCATTCTTAATCCATCTGAGACAATCATTCTTATCCGACTTATATTCTTATCTTATTCCGCATGTGGCAGCCAGTCTTGTCCCATCTGCGAGTCATTCTAATCCCATCTGAATTCCATACCATCTGTGATCGCCTTTCCAACCTCTTCTGTGACAATCATTCTCATCCCATCTGTGGCCATCCTTCCAGTCATATGTCACAGTCATTTCATCCCATTTATGTCAGGCCATCAAATTCCGACCGGGATGGTACGATAGCCATATTTAGCTCATTGTTTGAGGTCAGAGTACCTCGTAATTACTTTGTTACATAATTTCCGTCCTGATCGCGTTAATTACCAGTGATAATGGACTCGTGTTTAGTACCGTCAACTGTGAAAAGTTTCCTGCGGCATCATTATACATTCATATATACGGTGCAGTAGTGAATACGTAATGAGACACTTAATTATATGCATATACGTGAAATGCGGTTCATCTATGGCCTTGGTTCACGTGATAAACTACTGTGTAGGCTTTCCGGTTCATTTATGATGTGAAGTATTGCTACAACCAATATCATCGCTATTATTTCAACACATGTATATAATTATCATGATTATCACAAATACCCCACCGTTATTGTTGTTGCTGCTTGATTTTGTATTGGCATAAACCAGAATGCATTATCTTGATGTGTAACCGACCTTAAACCGCAGGCGCCTGTGTTAACCGCGCGTTTTGTTGTGTTCCGTGTGTTGCATGACTTTGCGGAAACTGTAGCTTTGTTTTCCCTCGAAGCCTTTGATGCCTGTGAGCCTTTTTCGGGGGGAGGGGGGGGGGGGCACGGGGTCCCGTTCCTCCTTAAGCAGTGCCAGATCCGGTATAGTGTGGAGAGAAATGTTTAATTTGCATTGTTTGGTATTAGTAACACTTCGGGACTAATGTTGTTACATTTGAAAATTATTTTTCAGTCAGTAAGATAGTTAATATAGTATTTTAAGTAACATTTCCACAGTAGTTCCATCGGCTTTTTACTATTTAAAAGTAATATTGTACGATTTATAAAGCCGCAAATATTTTGCATTTAACAATAGGGTGGTGTGTGTGTGTGTGTGTGTGTGTGTGTGTGTGTGTGTGTGTGTGTGTGTGTGTGTGTGTGTGTGTGTGTGTGTGTGTGTGTGTCCGTGCCCACATGCATCTGTGTGTGACTCTGCGTACGTGTGCGTGCGTTAGTCTATTTTAGTCACTTTATAAATACATATTCCCCGCGCAAAAACGTCCTCTTTCTTCCCAAGAAAAATGCCAAAAATGTTGAAATGGGTAAAGTCGGCTTTACTCAGAATAAAAAATAGATACTTAGGCGAGGACGTAAGTCTCCGGAGGTTAAAAGTTAAAAAGGGGGAGAAAATGAAGGAAAAAAAGATGTGATGGAGAAAATGTAAGCGAATAAGAGGGAGGGAGAAGAGGCGATGAGAGAGAGAGAGAGAGAGAGAGAGAGAGAGAGAGAGAGAGAGAGCGGATGAGTGAATGAAAGACAGAGACACAGAAAGGGAGAAACTGTGATACAGATGGACCGAGATAAAAAGACAAACAAAGACATAGGAAGGAGTTCGAGACAGCGACTCATTGCCGGAGCGGCTGCAACCGCCCTCCTTCACCGCGGGATCCCTCGAGGCTGCGCCGCCAGGACCTCGTCCCGCAGGATCTCGATGCGATGAGCGGCGCGAGGGGCGCGGCGGGACAGAGCAGGGGAGCTGCTGCTCGCCCCCGCGTTACGGAAGGGCATTGCTTCTGTTGGCCTGTAGGAGGGACTGCCCTTGAGTCAGTACAGAGGTGTGTGTGTGTGTGTGTGTGTGTGTGTGTGTGTGTGTGTGTGTGTGTGTGTGTGTGTGTGTGTGTGTGTGTGTGTGTGACGATGGAATGAAAAAGCAGGACAGCCTCTGGAGCCCCGCCGTGCATGCTCAGCGCAGGTGAAGGCGAGGGCTGCGAGCAAGGGGCGGCGACATCCTTCTGCGGGCGGAGGAACAAAGGGCTCGGTGCCTCGCCTCGCACCTGTCCAATATCTGCGGCGGGAAGCGATTTACCGTCAACCTCACCAAAGGCCGATTAAACGCCTTCGATTTCTTTCTTGACGGCGGCTTTGACTTCATTTCCACGAGCGTTTCGTTGTCGGAGCGTCCCGAGGGAGGCTCCTTCATCATTCAGGGAGGAAGGTCGAGGAGAGAGAGGTACTTGATAGTTTGTTGTGACTGGGAAGGCGCCTCTGGGGTATATGGCCGACGCCCTTTCTTCCTGGGTGATAACTCGCCGTTTTTCTGCGGCCGCCGCCGCGTGCACCGTCGTTCGCACAATGGGCCGTCGACAGGGGAACACCTGAATGGACCCGCGCGCGGGTTCTGTGTGTGTGTATATATGTGTGTGTTTGTGTGCGCGTGCGTACGTGCATGATCCTGTCATCCCTCTACGCACTAATGCTTTCTCTTCTTTTTTTATTTTCGTTATATAGTTTGAGGGAGAAAGCGTCTGTCCAGTCTGTAAAGGAGATCCTGACCCTCTGTCCTCCGAACAGCTCGAATAACTAAGCTGATCATCTGTTATTCTGTATCTTGTCAGCGTATGTTAGCAACAACGCTTACTAACAAAGGCGATTTTTAAATTTATATCAGTGTATGGAAAAGCCTAACTTCCTTTTTTTCACTTTAAGCAAAATTTTCCTACTTATGTATTGCAAAGCTGGGCCTCATACAAGGGAGCCACACCTTTTTATGACGCTGTATATATGAGGAAGAATAAAGAGGATTGTCAGCGTTGTCCTTCCAAAGGAAAGCGTGTCTCGGCGCGTCGTGTGGGCAGCATGTTGCAAGCATGTCTCCCGCCATATCCGCAAGAGCATGAGTAGCCCGATAGTGAGCCCGAAGTGGAAATCTCTGTATAACCGACGCCATTGCTGTCTCCGGGGCCGGCCCTAACCACTGCAGGAAACCAGGAGACAATAAGGAGATCGCTTGGATTTCAGAATTTCTTTATTCAGAAATTCAAGAACAGTGATCTCGCTTTGTCCAAAACAATTTAAGACGCTTTTTTTGCTCTATGCACTATTCATAACCCTTTCGTGGCAATGTTTTTATTGCATGGCGCTTTCCTACATTTTTGAGAGGGGTGTTCCCGAGTGCTCTCGTGTATTAGCTGCACTCTATTACAGCTAACCAGAATCTGCCGAAATAGTGCACATTTACATGCATGTGTGATTTTACTATAAAATATTTTTAGCAAAGGCGGCGGTTAAGTTTGCATTTTTTTAGGCTTCCAATACGTAAGCATGCATTTAGGCACGTTCTCCTCGAATATTTTCTCTAGTAAATGAAAGGACAAAACGGCCATCTGTTGTCCCTGGAAATGGCCTGCCAAAATAGCAACTATCGCGGCATACTTCAGGGAAGCTAAGCGGAGGATTAGCAGTGATAAAGAAACAGGAAACAAAGGTTATAGTGGGAAACAGAATATTCGCGAGACACGGCCTGTTTATCTCGCTGCACTTTGCGGCTGTTTCCTCAAATATTGAACGGAAAGTCTCATCAAATAAAATCAATACGTTTTTTCGCACGCAACAATTTTTTTTTTTTTTTTTTTTTTTGTATTAAATAAATACTCCCTCCTTCCCCATTTCCCTCTCCCTCTCCCTCCCACTCTCCTATTCCTTCCTCCCTCCCTCCCTCCCTCCCTCCCTCCATCTCCTTCCCTCCCTCCCTC
>NC_061826.1:16280161-16285161 GCF_019202785.1 Penaeus chinensis | reverse complement strand
TCCGTAAGCCCGGCCGTCCGTCTGTCTGTCTATCTGTCCGCCTGTCCGTTCGTCTGTCTGTCTGTCTGTTCGTCCGTCCGTTAGCCTGCCCGTCCGTCTCACTGTCTGTCTTTCCAAAGCGAGACAGAGCGCGAACTACCCACCGCTAGCAGAGTCTCCCGTCCTTCGCGGCCCTTGGCTGAATCCACGAGCTGCACCTTCTCATTCTCCGCCTTTCTTCCCGACCTCTTTTCCCCGTGCGAGTATTTGCATCGGCATTTGAGGCGTAACTTTTGTGTGCAGTCTTAATTAGCGTTAACTTTGTATCCACCTTGCGAGTATCTTATTTGCTTAATGCTTTAACGTGATTGTCAGACAAACAGAGCGCTCATGATCCCCGGTGTTTCTCCGTGTGCGCTTCCATCCCTCAGAATTCCCTTTGTTTTTTTTTTCCCTTTCTCTCTTCGTTTCTCTCATTTTTGGTGTTCGTTTTCTTTTCTTTTTACGCGGGCTAGAGGATTAATAGACTAATTTACTGATTATTTGTCTACGCACTTTAGGAAGAACCGGAAAAAAACAGAAAAGAAAACAAAAACACTTCCTAATAGATATTAGTATCTGTTCATTTCCTGTCTGTTGTTCAAATCCTCCTCTTCCGCATTTTTTTTTTTTTTTTTTTTTTTTTTTATTCCGCTCACTTTATCAAAGAAGCGAAAAAAGAAACAGTAATCTACGCCCTCCTTTTCCCGCGCGATTCCCTCCAAGGGAGCATCGTCTCGAGATTCGTTTTCCTTCGGAAAAGGAATCTCGCTCCTTATCAGAGGAGTCCGGGTGGAGGCTAGGATTCCCTTTGGAAAGGAGGTTGGCGTAGACGCGGCTCACTAGCGCGGTGCTTTCTACGACCGAGATTTTTTCTCTCTTTCTTTTTCCTTTCTTCCTTTTTTCTCTATATCTTTCTTTTTGTTTTGTTTTTCTTTGTGTCTTTCTCACTTTCTCTCTTTCTTCCTTTCTCTATCCATTTTTTTTCTTTCTCTTTCTTCTTTTCTCTCTCCTTTTCTTTTTTTACAGGAAGACGAGGAAGTGTGTGTGTGTGGGGGGGGGGGGGGGGGGAATCTACGCTTATCACACGTGTCTCTCGAACAGAGAAGTCTACGGATACTCAAAGTTGCTCTCTTTGTATCAAGAACTATTGGGTTTGTTTTGGTGACTAACGTGCGCGCGCGATTAAGTCGACTGGGTGGAGTTAATGCAATTTAGAGAAAAAGTAATGTACTTTCAAATAAAGACCTCGTTACGTCGTATGTGAAAGGTTTGTGCTTTGTCATGCTGTTGGACGTAATTTGAATTATCGTGTCAAAACAAACACACACACACAAACACACACACACACACACACACACACACACACACACACACACACACACACACACACACACACACAAAAAAAAAAAAAAAAAAATCCACCACATATATACATAAATCTACACCTTTACGAGGATAAGCCTTTGCATATGCGAACACGGGACACGACAGAGCAGTGAGCAACTGAGACGATGGCGCCTTCCTCGTCCACAAACGTCTCCTCTCGTAAGAGGAAGTTTTATCCGAATAAAAGTCAACAAAGAGAGCCAGTTCCTTGCCTGGCGTCTTCCTTCAAGTCCTCACTCGGCGTGTCCCGCGCTCGCGCCGTTGTGGCGCCCAAGGTCTGTAAACGTATAGACCTTATTACCCAAAGCTCGTGTTTTTATTCTCAAAAACTGGAAAATTTATGTAAATTGATTAAATTTATGTTTTCACAAGCATACACTGAAACACAGACACATGTTCATATATATTTATTTGATTCATTCATTTACTCATACGGAGTGCCTGCGTCTGTTAATTACGTATATATCTACATATATACACATCTGAAGAATCGATTTGTAAATAATGTCAGTGATTAATGTAAATCTATAGACTTATATGGTTATATGATATGAGGTTACGAGCATTTAGCTTATACATTGCTTTGTTCTTGTTCTTAGATCATTTGTTGTTGTTTGCTTCTCTTCACATATGAATATATTTATATTTTTCACCTACACACATTTTTACCCAATCGCCATAACGCAGACCAGCAAATCAGCGCGAAGGCCAATTAACTTCGAGTCGCAGAATCGCCGCCGGAAAATAAATCCGCCCCTTTTCAGCACATTTCCCCTTCATTCGAATCTAATTCCTTTCTGTAAACGTGATCCGGATCATCTTAGACCCGCTTTCCGAATTCGCGGGAGTGGGTTTTGATCCCTTATACTCTATAGTGCTTGGGATTACGACCCTAATGTGTTTAGGCTGCCACTCGCTCTGGTCGTGGTTGGGCGAATATTTACCCTGTGAATAGAAAAAAAATCTTATTCTCTCTTCCAACTTTTCGTAGGTATTTTTTTTTTATTTCTTATACTCTTTCTCTTTGTCTTTTTCCTTTCTTTTCTTTTCGTTTCTTCTCCTTTATCTCCTTTGGCTTCTTTCCATTTCCCTTTTCTTTCGTCTTCTTACCTTTTCTTCTTTTAATTTTCTGTGCCCTCTGTATTTTAATATTTTCCTTTCTTTATTTTTATTTGTATTATTCTTTTCTTCTCCTTTTATCTACGCTTTTCGTATTTCTTTTTTTCCTCTCCTCCTTTGTTGTTTTCTTCGCTCTCTTTTTTATTTTTTGAATTTCCTTATTAGTTCCTTATTCTTTCCTTATTCTTTGCTTTGTTTTTTTCTATCATTAATATATATGAAAAAATAATGATAAGTAAATCGAAAAATTATATAGACGAAATACATCAGTTATATTAAGCACTGAAAAATAACACTCCATTTCTCATAATATCTTATATAATGAAACCGCAAGACCATTTAATGTTATAAAAATGCATAAATGAATAACGAAGCATTCATTGCAATACCGTGCATAAAACCCATCTAAAAACGACTCATTATCAGACTGTGCAGAAAGAAATGGCAAAGGGCGTTTGCATGAAATTAATTTCTATTCGATTTCGAAATTGTCATTGTTTACATTTTTTATAGCATGAATATTTTGCAGAATTGTTCGGCATTAGAATTGTCTGTCGTAACTTTTCTTTTGAAGCCGCCTCGGGGCAGTTGTCAAAGTTTCCGCGCTCTAAATATAGGTTATGGGTTCAGGTTCGACGCAGCTGACACTTAGTTTGCACTTTTTATTTAACAATAATCAAATGCCGAATGCAATTAATATTTCACGAGTAAAATGATATTCTTGTTATGTATATATACATATATATGTATATATACGTATATAGAACACATTACAAGCTTGTGTGAATGTAAGTATGTATGTACCCACACCCACATCCACATACACGCACATATATATTATATGTATATATATATATATATATATATATATATATATATATATATATATATATACATATATACATATATATACCTATATATATAGGTGTGTGTGTGTGTGTGTGTGTGTGTGTGTGTGTGTGTGTGTGTGTGTGTGTGTGTGTGTGTGTGTACATATATATTCACAGTTCTCCATATTTAGAGGCTCTTGGTGATCGCTTTTGTAGCAAATCACAAGAGACAGGAAACTCCCTTAATGTCACAATGCCAGTCTCCCTTCAAGTAACAAGAGCTGCCAAGTCGTCTGCCGAAGACATGTCGAAACGTCAGCGCTCACGTTCACGAAAGGCGAGAACGTGATAGGAACTTTTCCCGCCCTCGGGGATAATCTGCCAGACTCCCCTGCATAAGCCTGGGCGTCGAGTGTCATGCAGTGAACAGTGTCTGATGGCGCCTCAAGGGCTTATGCAGATGGACGGAAAGGTTCGCTGCTTAAGGTTATCACCGCATGCATCTCCACGTAATGAGAAACCTGTAACTTGTAATTAATCAACCCCCCCCCCCCCCAAAGAATGTATTGTGACATTGAAATACAGCCGGATAAAGGACCGAGGTTTATTTAAATATTTCGTTTTATGCGAATTTTGGTGCCTCAAGTGAGCAAAGGGGTAACTTTCGCTATTCATGGAATGTCGAAATATTAAAAAAAAAAAAAAAAAAAAAAAAAAAAAAAAAAAAACATAATATAAGAAATAAAAAAAAAAAATAGTATCATATCTCGTTCAGTGATTACAGGTATGGTACAGAAATTGGCTTTCGATAATGATAAAAAATATTTTCTTGGTAACTATAGTAGCTGGTAGACATATGATTCAAATGAAATACTGAAATATCTTTGCACGCTTCAGTCAAAAAAAATGCTTATTGCAACGAATGTCGAAAAGCAGTGATTGAGAGTGAATTATTGAACAAGATATAATGTAATTAACATTTCGATATTACATATCCATCTCAAATTCTGATGAAGATGTAATGTCAAAACATTAATTACATGACTTTGTTGAATTATTCATTCTCACTAACCCATTTTCTACGACACTTGATTATACAAATACTTTCACTACATTTCCTCCTCCTTCCCTTGCTCCTACTGGTGCTGCTACTCCTTCTCTCCTCCCCTCCTCCCCCTCCTCCTCATCCTCTCCCTCTGTCTCCCCATCCTCTCCCTCTGTCTCCCCCTCCTCCTCTCCCTCCTCCTCTCCCTCCTCCTCCTCTCCTCCTCCTCCTCCCCCTCCTCCTCTCCCTCCTCCCCCTGCTCCTCCCCCTCCTCCTCCTCCTCCTCCTTCTCCTCTCCCTCCTCCTCCTCATCCTCCTCCTCCTCCTCCACCTCCACCTCCTCCTCCTCCTCCTCCTCCTCCCCTCCTCCTATCCCTCCTCCTCCTATCCCTCCTCCTCCTCCTCCTCCTCCTCCTCCTCCTCCTCCCCTCCTCCTATCCCTCCTCCTCCTCCCCCTCCTCCTCTCCTTCTCCTCTCCCTTCTCCTCCTCCCCTCCTCCTCCTCCTCCTCCTCCTCCTCCTCCTCCTCCTTCTCCTCCTCCTATCCCTCCTCCTCCTCCCTCCTCCTCCTCCTTCTCCCCCTCCCCCTCCTCCTCCTCT
>NC_061826.1:16257661-16265161 GCF_019202785.1 Penaeus chinensis | reverse complement strand
CACATAATAATTGCATGCACCTTTGTTTATGTGTCGTGGATTCTGCTAGTTGGGTGTGACGGTGCTAATTAATGTCTCAGACGTACACACAGAGATTTGTACGTGTTTGTGCACAAAGCATACATACATACATACATGCGCGCCGACACTCACATGCAAGCTTCACTCAGACGCGCATCATTATTATCATTGTCATCTTTATGATCATCATCATAATCATCATCATCATTATCATCATCATCATCATCATCATCATCATCATCATCATCATCATCATCATCATCATCATCATCATCATCATCATCATCACCATCATCATCATCATGACCCTCACCATCCTCTTCTTTTCCTTAACCAATAAACTTTTTAAAAATACAAAGTCTGCGCCACACAAGTAACCACGAGCTAAATCATTTATTCTTTGTCCAATGCGAACACTAAGAATACTGTTTACCCGATGAGTTAGAAGGCTGTTAACTCACTCTTCGGTGAACCGACTAAATTAGGACTCAAATGAAGCAAATAATAGAAACGAGCGAGTAGGCCTAAGGAGAGGCCTACTTTAACTTTTAGATCCAAACCTCCCCAACAAGAACGAAGTTAACCTTCTCTCTCTCTCTCTCTCTCTCTCTCTCTCTCTCTCTCTCTCTCTCTCTCTCTCTCTCTCTCTCTCTCTCTCTCTCTCTCTCTCTCTCTCTCTCTCTCTTTCTCTCTCTCTTTCTCTCGTGTGTTACATATATATACCATCACTATTATTTTAAGTGCGTGTGATAGCAACGGAGTGAGCGTCTTCCCAGCGCCCCGTTTATCCGGAGCGTCGTCATCCGACCGAGCTGAGATACAGACAAGGCGAAGCTCACCGACGACAGAGACAAAGGGAGAACAAGCGCTGTGTCTCCTTTCCTTCTTTTCAAATTCGCAACCCCGGGAAAGCTAATTCATATGTCATCCCTCCCCGCCTGTAATTTCCATGTATTATTGCACTTTCCCCTCTCAGGCCCCGCCCCCCCCCCTCCCTCCCGACCTCTGTTAATCATCTTGCCCCTTGGCTCCCCTCGCTGGCTCTCCGCACCCTCGCCGTCGCCCTCCCTCTCGCCTCTCGCACGGGCGCAGCGCTTCCTCGCTCGCTCGCTCCTTCTCTTTTTCATTTTCCATCTCTGTTTCCGTCTTTTTTTCTCTCTCTCACGCTATGTTAAGCCGATTCTCTATCTCTTTTTGTCCATTTCTGTGTCATTCTCTCTCTCTCTCTCTCTCTCTCTCTCTCTCTCTCTCTCTCTCTCTCTCTCTCTCTCTCTCTCTCTCTCTCTCTCTCTCTCTCTCTCTCTCTCTCTCTCTCTCTCTCTCTCTCTCTCTCTCTCTATATATATATATATATATATATATATATATATATACATATATTCATATATATATACATATATATACATACATACATATTTCTCTCTCATTCGCCTCCTCCCTCCTCCTTTCTCATGAGCTCGTCTCCTTGCCTCATCGTCTCGCCGCCCCAGATACATCTCCTTTGGTTTCAGTCTATCTCCTCCGTCTGCGTTTCTTATGCTCCCCTTTCATCTTGTTCTCATCACTCTATCTTTATCTTTCCTCGGAGTTTCCTTCGCCTAATTCATTTAATTATCTTTCTTACATTATGCTCCTGCACATTTTGGTCTTTCTTTTTCTTTTCTTCTCTGATTTGTTAAATGATTTTTCCAAAGTTGTTCGTCAACAAGTTTGGATCAATAGACATGTTCTGTCCAATCTCTTAGATTAGACCCTTGTCCTCTCACTTCTCGGAGAATCACCCTAGACGGGCTCTCGCCACCCCTTCCCCTGCACCTTGTGTGACCTATCATCTCGTCGCGTAACGAAAAAAAAGTTGTTATTTTCGGCTACACAATCGTCGTATTTTTAAGTATCTGACATTTTCTTGACCACACAATCATCGTGTTGAAAAAATAATAATATTCTCGAACACATAATCATTGTTTAAATAGAATTTATCTACCATTTTCTCGACCATGATCGTGTTATAAATAAAAGATGCTCTCTGTCATTTTCATCCGAAACCATCGTGTAAAAAAGAAAAGAAACTTTCCCGGCGCCACCGCCCCCGCGCGGCCACACCCACCGCCAAGGACACCGCCCCCGCACCCTTCCTTCCCGACGGCACCTTCCGGACCTTAACCCAAGACCCTTTCGCCGGAGCCCCTCCAGTGGGGACAGTGGCCTTCTGTTCCCAAAAGCGGGGTCATCAGCCGCACATTGGCATGCCTCTTGTTTACTAAGCAGTGCCGTTCGGCTCCCACGCTTTTCGCCGAATATCCCGCGCCGCCCCGGTCTATCTCCTGAAGCATTACCTTCGGCGTCTGCGTCAGGGCGGCACGCCTTAGTCACACGGCGTCTTGTCTGACTCCGTTTCCAGCGCCGTCGAAATCTTTTCCGGCATGTCTTCGGCTCTTCTAATTTATTTTCCGTCTTTCTTGATACCCCCCCCCCCCTCATCATATTTTATTTTATCTCTTTCTTTCTTTAATTTCATTCTTTCTTTTTTTTCTCTCGGCTCCCCTACTTTTTACTCTTCGTTTCTTGTTCATTCTCTCTTCCACATTGTTTCTTTTTCAATCCTTTTTTTCCGTCTTTTTTCTTTCTCTACAACTCCACGTGCATAAATTTGAAACAAAAGAAAATGAGAGATTAAGAAAACAAAAGCGAAGAGGCGGAGCGAGCGTCGAAGGGGCAGGGGCAGGGGCGAGGGGGCGGGTCTCCATTTCAATTAGACGGCGCCTCGTCCTTCGGCTGATTTCTCTTGGGCGAAATAAGTCAGGGCGAGTCTTAAACACGGCAGCCGTCGCCGCCCGAAATGATGCGTCGGTCATGTATGTATTACTGGTGTTTTATTATTAGTAATATATTAATTTTTAATATGTTACTGAAATAGGGGGGGGTGGGAGATGGAAACAAAGAATATATGAATATTTAGTTTTGCATGAATATATGAATTTAATATGCATATTAAAATAAAGTGTGTATTTCATACATTAGGGGATATACGTGCATGTGCTTATGTATTTTTGATTGTCCTTATATTTGTGTATATACGTGTGTGTGTGTGTTTGTGTGTGTGTGTGTGTGTGTGTGTGTGTCTGTGTGTGTGTGTATGTGTATGTGTGTGTTTGTGTGTGTGTGTGTGTGCGTGTGCGTGTGCGTGTGCGTGTGCATGTATGTATGTATGCATATGGATTTGTTTATACAAATTTATTTGTTTATTTATATATTTATTTATTTATTTATCTATCTATATATCTACACACACACACACGTTTGTATGTGTGTGTACAAGTATGTAAACATATATGTGTATATGTATGCAAATACCTATGATCCATACATGGCATTGCATAATTTTCAAATCCCAAAACTCTCACTGCAATTAAATGTTTATTTGTCGCATAATGCATTAATTTTGCTAAGTGAATTTATTGGCTCAAATTTATTATGTTTTAATGTTAATTTATTGAATATTCTGTGCAAATGTTTCATTTGTTTAATTAATCTATTTAGTGTTGGGTATTTGTCGTGTTGTTTACGGGATGAAATGTTTCATTTCCATCTAATGTATTTTTCCTGAGGTCCTGGGTTGTTTTCTTTGTATCAAACTTTATATCATTGAGAATTTGAGGCCGAACCAAATAATCTACCTCCGCGTCGAAACAGATTTTGTCAGGTGTGCAAGAGATCTTTCCGTTACTTGTTATGATGGTGGTGGTGGTGGTGGTGGTGATTATGATGATGATGATGATGGTTATGGTTATGGTTATGATTATGATTATGATTATGATTATGATTATGATTATGATGATGATGATGATGTTGATGTTGATAATAATAATAGTAATTATAATAATAATAATAATAATATTAATAATAATAATAATATTTTGTTGTTATTACTATTATCATTATCCCAGTTATCAATATGAATATGCTCATCGCTGTTTTGTCTTATAATCTAGTTATTATATATTGATAGTACTATATATAATAGAGAGTGGAAATACACAACTGATCCTTAAAGCACAATTAGTGAATAGAAGTCTGAACGATAAAACGTATTATTTCAGTTCCACACAATTTGAAAGAAAAGTTGTTCATATACCCTTGCAATATTTACGCAAAAAATTAAAATGGATCTATTTACGAGACTGTTTGCATGGACAGACATGACTAGATAATAATAGAAAATACTGGGAATATCTATATTATATTTCCTGTCGCCTTTTCGTTTTTCAAACTTTGTATTCTCGTAAAGGAAGATCCAGCATTGGGCAAGGAGAGCCGTCCAGTCAGAAAAGTAATTATCTTTACCATTTGCACAAATCTAATATGAAAAATAAACGAAGTAGCGGGGCAAGACTGCCAGCACCGTCAAATGGCAATGAGAATGTTGTATTAAAAAGTGGGGTAATCAAGATAATAGTGATAACAGCAATAACATAGAAAGACAACAAAAAATATTATCATTAGTTGTAGTAGTAGTATCAGTATCAGTATCATTGTTATGGCAGAGGTAATGAATTAAAGATACGGACCAAGACTCAGAGAGTAAGAGAGAAAAAAAAAGAGTTCGTTGGGCGAAGGACGAGCCATTAAGGTTAAAGGATCTGTTTATCAATTCGTCAATTATCCACTTTTATTATTCTTCCTGTTCTAAGACCTCGCTTCAATTATTCCACCCTGAGAGAGTTTTCCCCGAAGCCGCCCGTGCCCAGTGACCGATCAGTTTGATTTTCATTTTAATTATTTCCCGAGGTTGATTATTTCCGCCGTTTCCATTGGTTCTTCGTCGTCCGAAAATTTTATTTAAAGATGGTGGGCAAGGTGGGTGCTGTGATGAGCAGAAATTGAAAGAAAATGAAAGGAGAAACTGAAAGTTGAAAAACGAGGGAGAGAAGTAAAGGAGGAACACAAGAGAATTGAGAAAAAAAAAAAACAACAGGCATGAAAACAGAAAATAAAATGATAGAGAAAAGGAAGCGGGAGAAAGAAAAAACATGAGCAAAGATGTTATGGGAAGGAGTGTGAAAAAAAAATAAAAAAAAATAATACAGATAAGATAAAATGGAAAAGAGAGGAAAAAAGGCAGTAGAAAAATAATGGAAAACAACACAAAAAAAAACAAGGAAAAGGAGTAATGTCCAACTTTCCTGCTTTCCGCTGTTTGTGTGTGTGCGTCCGTGCGTGAGAATGCAGAGAGCCAGAGTGAGTGTATGGTTCTTGACTAAACTCCAGACGTCTCATTATCTTGAAACTCTTCAAATGACAAGTTTGTTAAGAAAGGTCACTTTAAGATGGGTGAATTTAGGGGACTTTTTATTTTTCGGGCCTAAGGGCGAGGCACGTAAATGGCATCATTTTATTTTATTCTTCGTTTACTTCAGATGAGGAAATTTAATCGATATTAAAACAACCAAAATTTTGTCCCGGACAACAGTAGGAACAGTACAGCAATTTAATTTGAAAATATGTTACATGGAATATCCAATTTCAAATTAGAAATACCTGAGTTACAAAACATAACAAGGCATAGTTCGAAATTTCCTTAGTACCGAAGAGCCAAAGTTTACCCGGCCGTGAAATCGGAAGCATCTTCTCAATCCCCTCATCTCATTAAATGCTAACCGTGGTTTTATTTCGTCTCGTTGATGACTTTAGTGTTTATGACCGTTCGTGTGACTTCATATCACCTTCGTATTCGCAGTTCCCAAAAGTAGGGTGGGAAGGGGCAGAGAGTAGAGTTCGTGCTTGTTTGTTTGTCAGCTCGCACGAAGTGATTAAGAGTGGCTAGTAGTGTTTACTTATAGCGACACCAAATTTATTTACACTTATTCAAATTAGTGTCACCGTTTTTAATTGGGTATTTAATCCTGACTGCATAAAGTATCTATTCAGATTTCGTAGGCTCCTTGAGATAGTGCAAAGACGTAACTCCATGAGGAAAATACATCTCAAAGGTCATACAGTTGTGTGAGCGAATCTCTTTAAACTTATTCGTGTGGTTATGACTTAATGGAATTCAAGTGGAAATGTAAGGGTGATTTTCCCTGTCCGTTTGAGAATTTAATCGTGACGTACATATCGCCCAGCGGATTAAGGTGGAATGGCCGTCGCTAGTTAGGTTAACTACGCGGGGCCGGGGGGGGGGGGGGGGGGGGGGGGGGGGGGGGGGGGGGGGGGGCTTCAGCCTGAGGTAACGAAGTACATTTCAAAGTCTTAGCGACTCTGAGATGTATATTGTGTGAGCTGTGTTTAAAACAGTAATAATAATTTGGAACTCCTTTTATTTTATTTTATTTGGAATACACAAATTGAGCGGTGTCAATTGATATTAAAACCATTATTAGATCAATTTATATTAATATTTGTTCAATATTTGGTTGTATCCATGTAACTGTATGAATCAGGATTCCTCATTAATAACAAAATGACAGTAGGCGTTGCAGTAATAGCAGCAGCAGCAGCATTAGTTGTAATTAGAAGGAATATTTTTAATAAAGATAACTGTATAAAAAATAGCAGCATTATTAATAAAGAATGAGTCAAAATACAAAGTCCTTGAGTCCCCAAAGCCCAGTGAAGTAAACCGGGTTGGGATTAATGGCGGAGTAAGCGCGCCGGAGATTGATCGCTCCTAATCAAACAGACGCGAAAACGTCTATTTATCTTTCATTTCTTTTGTTTGGCGGACGATGACTTATCAGCTGTCCTTTCTACTGTTCAATCAGCGAGGCATTATGCGAACCGGAGCTCGCATTAAGCTCAAGAAATAATCGTGCTGAATTCGGAGAGAGGAAAACAAAAGAGGAATGTTATGCACAACAGATTTTTTTTTTTTTTTTTTTTTTTTTACTTTGAATATTTATGTATAAAATGTCGACATGATGAAAGACGAACGTTTCATACGTTATATGTTACTATGTAATTTTTAACTTGCCATGAATTTTGCCATGTTTATAATAAATGGCATTTTTTGGCTTCCTGAAACTTATGTTTAGCTTAGAGTCATATTTCAATTTACTTATTGTTTGAATTTGAATATTAACCAGACACCAGTCGCTAATGTGAAGAACAAAAAAAACACAAAAAACACCTCTTGAATTTGTAATGGTTGCGTATACAAAATTATTTAGACCAGAACATCATGTAATAATAAAGATACGGTCGTTATGCAAGTTTATTCTATACAAATATAGCACAGAAATTGCCATTATCATTACGTCTTTCTTAATATATTTTATCTTTTTTATTTATCTTATATTGGTATTGTCACTAGGTTTTTTTCTTGCCATGTCTGGATAATATTTTATCCAGTCTAATAGTATTTTACTTACCATAAGTATAAAAAAAAACTTATTCTTTAAAACATCATCTTCCACTACTGATTGATGGATATTTGCTGATTCTGTAAATATAAAACTTTATTTTAAAATCATTCAGGAACTG
>NC_061826.1:16240161-16250161 GCF_019202785.1 Penaeus chinensis | reverse complement strand
TGCGCCGCCGCCTTTTTCCCTCTCGGCTTTTCCCTCTCGGCTTTTCTCTCTCGGCTTTTCTCTCTCGGCTTTGGGTCAAACTAAACGAATTGGAGAGATGGATATTAATAGTCTACACACAAACATACGCACGCACACACATACACGATATACTCAGAGAGAGAGAGTGTGTGTGTGTTTGTGGATGCGTGTCTGTTTATATATGTGTGCGAGTAGAAATATGTGACTCTTTGTTAGATAGATAGTTAGATACACCTGTACGTGTGGTTATGTATGTACATATTTCTTAACTTACATTGGTTAATTTTAGTTGAAAGGAGTTAAAAGCCTGCTTCAGAACCAGTTGACAGACCCTGAAATAACCATTATAAGTGTTTCCTCAAGCATATTGAAAATATGCTCCAGGAAAATACTGACAGAGAGCTGAATTACTTTGTGTGTAAGCGAAATAAATCATTTTCTTTGTTTTCATATTATATATTTTTTTCATTCTCGTAAAAGAAAGAAAAAAATATATATTTATATATACGAGTGTGTGTGTGTGTGTGTGTGTGTGTGTGTGTGTGTGTGTGTGCGTGCGCGCGCGCGTGTCATGCGTGCATGCGCGTGCATGCGTGTCTTTTGAAACATAGTGCAATGTAAAATGTTTTGCAGCATATATCCTTCGCCATTCAATGGATTTGCATGTGCTAATCCCTTCCACAAATCTCGGTCAGATGATATTACTAGGCTATATTCTTTATTGGCAGTTTACCCATGACATGATGTTTATTTGCTGCAATAATCTGAGAACATAAAAGCGTTTCAGTAACCCTGAGAACTCAACAAAGCACAATAACACCAAGCGAAGATCAATTGACTAAACTTGCTAGTCTTCCAACAATCGGAATTTGAATAAATGACTACCTACTTTTAGTTTCGAATTCGCTACACTTTTCCACTTTTTTCTATTAACAAAACCTCCATAATATTTCGGAGGATGAGGAAAGTCGAACAGGTTTTGATGAAATGCATACCAATTTCTTCTCGAAGCTAAGGTCGATCACTATCACTGGAGCCATATAGTTTACCGTCAATTTGACCATGAAATATTAGACGACGCAGCGGCCAAATGAGCTCTTGTCTTTCAGTCCAAATGTAATACGCTTTCGCCCAGCCCCTTCTATTGGTAAAACCTTTCTAATCCTCAAGGGGATGAGGAACCCAGACGGAGGGGGGAGGGGGCAGTATGCGCATCTCTACCTCCGTTTGGGAGTTGCTTCTTGTAGGGGGAGGCATCTAGCCGTCTCTCTCCCCTGGTGCCGTGAGCCTAATTGGGAAGCGGGAGTAAAGGTTCCTACCTGGCGGAGGGAAGGCTGCGTATGAGCGTGGAAGAGAATTCGAGAGGGAAGAGAGGGCCATTTGGTGGAGCAGCCTTTGTGTGTGTGTGTGTGTGTGTGTGTGTGTGTGTGTGTGTGTGTGTGTGTGTGTGTGTGTGTGTGTGTGTGCCTGCGCTTAAGTGGGTGTGTCTGTATAATTACACCCATGCCTGTATCTACACATACTTTCATATTCCTCACTACGACCCTGAGTCCAAATTGCGTCTCTGGCAAAGTTGCTGCGGCGCGAGAGGACGAGTGAAGAAACTCATTTGTGTAATTGCATCGGCCGCAAGAAAATCATTAAACGCTGCCTCTGACAGATTTGTAGACCTAAGACTCAGCCGCTAAATCAGCTGTGAATGCGTGATTTAATGGCGATTTGCAAACCGTTAGGGACTGGCAGCGCTTGTTCATCTCTGGCGATTAGGAGCAAAGTTCCGAATTGTTATCATTGTTATTATCATTATTTTTATTGCTACATTGTCATTGGCAGTAGGCTAATTGTTTTTTTCTATTACTGCTGCTGCTAGCATGGCCAGTATTATCAGGATTATTAGTATCATTATCATTACTATAATTATCAATTTTATTACTGCTATTTCTTAAGTCTGGAATCTAGACTTAAGAATATGCAAACAAAAAAGCATGTGATTATTTGTCACTTATCCCACGCTTATAGAAATCATAAATCCATATATGGTATAGAATTCAGTACGTATATATATATATATTTTTTTTTTTTCTTAAGACAAATTCCTACGTTTGTGTGTGTTTGATTATGATTCAGTACATCCGTTTCCCCCCCCAAGACAAATGGAGCCGCCGCACTCCGCACAATGAATGTACGGCAGTAATACATTTAAGAGCAGCGGCACTGTTTATAAGCGTTTTCTGATGTCTGCTTATTTTGCGCTGTTTTCGACAACGAATTCATTGCGCTGACAGTTGCTTGTTTCTTATCAAGAAAAGGTTAAGTATGGTAATCAGCCGGTATGCTCTGTGCGCCATAACTACATTTTATTTACGAATATAAAATATGTTGCAGTAAACTTGCTTTTGACATTCTTTGGAAACTAATTAGTTTTTGATATATATATATATATATATATATATATATATATAAATGTATGTATGGATGCTCGTATGTAGTATAGGCATATTTCATATATAAAAAGGAAAACTGTTTTCAGATTCAGAGGATAAGATCACTTCGGCAAATGAGAAGCAAAATCAACTCCAACTCGTGTTGATGAATGTGGTAATGACCCAAGAGGCTGCGGAACGCTTCGCCTTAATATATCTTTACATTTAACATTTCCTGTGAAATAGGTCGTCGGATTGTAACCCCTTTTTAATCAGACTAATATATGATAACTTGGTGATTAAGTACCAGATTTTCCCAGTGTAATTTTTAAAGGATATAATTTTTAGTCAACGTCCCACCTGTTGTGTATATAACTGTCTTGGTTCATATCTCCATTATGCACGTTTTCATTGCCACGACACCTCGGGTTCACACGAAATCATGTCAGACTTTGGGTACGATAGGTTACGCCAAACATTCCAAGGGTCTGACGATAAACCAAAGTCACAAGTCTCACAAAGAACGGAGAGAGCCGAGGACAACATCTATATATGCCTAATCTAGCCGTCGACTTAGAGCTCTTATTCCCGCCAACTAAACTTCGAACACCCGATCGGATCCGTTCGTCTTGGTTACCTTGGCTGCGGACGACCAGCGGCTCTCGGGTTTTAACAGAGGATAATTGTTCATTCCGACGAACAGTTTGCTTGAGCCCAACTGGCCGTTTCCTGAGTTTATAGTTTGGGGTTGTTTCGTTTGCTGGCTGCCAGTCGCTGCCTTCGGTTTCTGGCCCAAATGGACGCTAGGAGGCATAAGGCCCACTCCGAAGTTTAGGAGTATTAATTATATTTGCCTAGTCTCTACCTTTTTATATCTACCATAAATATCTACCATCTCTAAATTAATATCTACAGCTTTTACTCATACTGATTAGAGAGTAAAACTGCACCCATTTACTGTTTTGATCACTTCCAAGTAGGCGGCACTTGTTGAAAAAAACTCCGATGTCTCGCTCTAAGTGGAAAAAAGTTTTACAGTTTACTGCGAGTCATTAAAAGATGGATTTAACGCTGGGAAGTTAACAAAACTTTTGTATGCGTTGTAATTTTAGTAATTTACATTCATATTAAAAGAAAAGCAATTTATTCACTTCCGCGTCACTTATTTATTATCCGAGGGCCATTTACATTTTAGAAAGGATTATATACGGTTCTTGATATATCAATCTAAATATATGCGCGCGCGCACACACATACACACACACCCACACACACACACACACACACACACACACACACACACACACACACACACACACACACACACACACACACACACACACACACACACATAAATACACACACACTTATATATATAATATATAGATAGATAGATAGATAGATATAGATATATGCGTGTTATCAACTGCCACTTACAGTTTAGGATAACCGCGTTTATCACAAAAAACGGCAATGGGTTTGATCATAACTAACGTGCCTATAATACTACAGAGTGCAGAAGGCCTATTTTCTCGTGTCTTACTGAATGGAGGTTTGTATTTGTTCTAGAGATGGTTGATAGGTAGAAAAAGTCTCTCATAAATAGATTAAGAAATGCCATTATCAGTAACAAAACACAAAAATCAACTGGGAAATTCATGTGCATCTAAAGTAAAACTAGAGAAATGCGAGGCACGTAGACCTGCGTGACTGACTACTCATACCAGCCATGCGATCAAATCGAATTTCTAGAAATGCATATAGAAGAAATAAGAACATAGGAGTCTGAAGATTGGAGGTAGCTACGTGTTACTTTGATAAGCCAGTTTGTGATCCGAGTTCCTCTAGGAAACGCGCAACGTATAGGTCCCTCTATCAAAAGAGCAACCCCAATGCCAAAGCTAGGCCTATGCGGTGATGAAAACTGAGTGTTGTTTTTCACCGCAATCACTGCATTACCATAACTGTTGACCCGTGACTTCGCTCTATATTCGTGTGCATGATGTCCCATGATGTTGCCGCTGAACCCGAATAGCCACCGCTTTGCATCGACAGAATCCCAGGCTGCGGCGCGGAATATGCATGGGAGTCGCTGTCGCCGAGGATTTTGCCGCCTTTGCCATGTTGATGTATGAAAGTTTGTTACAGAGTGTGATATGTGTGTGTGTGTGTGTGTGTGAGAGAGAGAGAAAAAAAAAAAAAAAAAAAAAAGATTGTGTGCCTGAGTGTGCCAGTGGAAAGTAATCATTGGACTGCAGTTGTATTGAAGATGCTTTGCTGGCGGATGAAATATTAATGCGCTGACTCTCTCTCTCCCTCCCTCCCTCCCTCCCTCCCTCCCTCCCTCCCTCCCCCCCCCTCCCTCTCCCTCTCCCCCCCCCTCTCACTAGATTCAATCACACCTTAAATCTAGTATCTCCTAAGAGTAGATCCGAGCTTACACACTTATACTGCACTGAATTCCACGCCGGAAAGGAAGCTCAGAACTTCTACGCTGTTCGAAAGGTTACAGCGTTATTATCATGTATGCTTTAGTAGTACATGACCTTAGCTATCTTACACATTTATTTGTTCTAACCATTAACCATTAATTTACTATATCATTAAATACGTAGCCTCTCCTATGTATTACAACCCATTAATTCAGCAGTAAATAGAGTGTGCGGTACTGAGAGACCACATTCATGGAGCGCTGGTTACCGGCATCCATGAATCCTTGTCTTGTAGAATTCCGAAAGTTGTATTTTCTCTCATTCCCATTCTCTCTAACTCTTTTTTCTTCTTGTTCTATTACCGTCTTCTTCCTTTATTAATCTGTCTATCTACCTCTGTCTATTTGTCTATCTCTTTATCTGCCTCTATCTAATTATCAATCTATTTATCTATCTGTATCTGTCTGTCTCTCGATCATTGTGGAAAATTGAATATGAAACGAATTGTAAGCGACTGGGCGAGGGGGGGGGGGGGGAGGCACGCGACTTGGCATAATCACTTGTTTTCCTGTTCCTCTCATTCGGTCTTTTGTGTCTTGTTAGCCTTTTTTTCCTGTGAACTCCCCCCCCCCCTCTCTCTCTCTCTTTCTCTCTCTCTCTCTCTTTCTCTCTCTTTCTCTCTTCCTCTCCCTCTCCCTCTCCCTCTCCCTCTCCCTCACCTTCTTCCTCCTCTTCTTCCTATCTCCCTCTCTCCCTTTGTCACTCTCTCTCTCTCTCTGTCACTCACTTTCCCTCACCCTCACCCTCCCCTCCCCTCCCCTCCCCTCCCCCACCCCTCCCCCACCCCCTCCCCCACCCCCTCCCCCTCCCCCTCCCCTTCCCACTCCCTCCCTACCTCATTGATTCTCATTGAACTCGCATATCATACGAATATCCGAATGTTCGATTAAATTTTTTCTTTCTTTCCTTTTACGCACGATTTTTCTTCATTTTTCTTTTTTAAGCGAGATTTTTTTGTCTTTTTTTTTTTTTCATAGCGATAACACCGTGCCGCACTGAGCCTTCATTAAGCACGAGAGAGCTGTCTGTCTGAAACGTCCGGGTGAAGGGCATTCGAGTGGGAATTCATTGGGCGCCGCCTTTGATGTTGCGGGGCTCGGGCGGCGTCCGGGGCTCAGCCTGCCACGCCAATTAGGGGAGGAACAGATCTCTACCTATCTGTCTATTTGTCTGTCTGTCTGTCTGTCTGTCTGTCTGTTTGTCTGTCCTCTTTATATCTATATCTATTTGTCTGTCTTTTTATCATCTGTATATATCACTATCTTTAATTTTTACTATCTAATTATTCATATGTGTATCTGTCTGTCTGCCTATATATCTATCACCTTTATCTCTCTCTATCTATTTATCTCTATATCTCTGCCTCTATATCTCTCTCTATCTATTTATCTATCTATATCTCTGCCCCTCTCTCTCTCTCTCTCTCTCTCTCTCTCTCTCTCTCTCTCTCTCTCTCTCTCTCTCTCTCTCTCTCTCTCTCTCTCTCTCTCTCTCCCCTCCCTCCTCTCTCTCTCCCTCTCCTCCCTCCCTCCCTCCCTCCCTCCCTCCCTCCCTCCCTCCCTCCCTCCTTCTCCTCCTTCTCCCTCTCTCTCTCTCTCTCTCTCTCTCTCTCTCTCTCTCTCTCTCTCTCTCTCTCTCTCTCTCTCTCTCTCTCTCTCTCTCTCTCCTCTACCATTTGGACGAGTATGTATTCTGGAGATCTGTAAATCATTTCTAAATAGTTATAAAGTATTTATTAAGATCTGTATACACATAAAATTCCATTTATTTCGGCAATAGCAGCGAGGAGTGAATTTATTATTCAACGTGTATGAATATTTATTTTCCATTAGTGCTTGGCGTTGACATTGCTGCTAATGAAAACTAGTTTGTTTGCTTTTTCGGACTTCTTTTGTTTTGCTCATTAAGGAGCCGGCGAGCAGTGTTCTTTGCTTGCTGCTTCGAGTCCGGATTTCTCGCGGAATTATAGCGCGACAGCGATTACCACACACACACACACACACACACACACACACACACACACACACACACACACACACACACACACACACACATATGTATATGTATATATATACATATATATTTATATATATAATAGAAAACCCCACAATGCACAAACTAGATTTATTGAAAGTGAGATTACAGTTTCGAAATTTACCTGGATTCCATTTTCAGACCTAAAGATGGAATCCAGGTGGATTTCAAAACTGTAGTCTCACTTTCAATAAATCTCGCTTGTATTTTTTTTTTTCTATTATAGTGTCAACACAGTATTTTACCATTTATATAGATATATATGTATTTTTATACATTTATACACACATACACACATATATACAAACACATACACATGTTTGTTTACAGGCTAAGCGCGGGAGGAGCGACCCGCGCGGCCTCGCCTCCTCGCGCGGCCAATGGACGGCCAATTATCGCTGCCCCGCTGTCCGTCAGACAATGGAGTGTACAAGCAGGTTGATTTGCAGACTGGGTTTCATCTATAGATTAATTGCAACAGGGTAACAGACAATGACGCAGGAATTATATTTCGTTTTCTTCTTCTTTCTTATCATGCTTCCTTCTTCCATGTCTTCGGTTATTAGAACACCTGACTGAAAAACGAGGCGGCTTGCTTGTTAATAAAGAGATGCAGCATCAGGTAGATACTTGTGTTCTATATATGACACGTAACAGTCTTTATATGCAGTAAATAACGTTTCAATGTAAGTGTATACAGCGAGAAAATTTTACTGAGATCAGTAATGCACATTTAGATATGATAATGTGACGTAAATGTGCAACATAAAATGGAGCATGACTGAGCACGCAATTTAAACCTTATGATGCGATGTAAATAACCCTCACACATACACACAACCCAATAAACACACATACACACACACACACACACACACACACACACACACACACACAAAGGCATTACCAGTAGCCTTTTTATGGAAATCGAAAAGGGTTTTTGGAAGCTGACTAAGGCCCCGCCCGGAACCCGCTGTTCACCTAAAGGAGCAAGGAATGTTAGTGCGTCCATTTGTCGTTGGATTTGCGAGGAAGAGAGGGCGGGGACGCGGCGAAAGGGGAAGAGGGAAAGGATGAAGGGAAAGAATATCGTAGAAAGGGAGTGGCGGGGAAAAAGGCGAATGATCATGCAAATGGTATAATTAATAATGTATATTAGATATTATGGTAATGATTTATTAGTGTCATTGTGATCACGGTGACAAATATATATAGTGAAATCATTTTGGTGATTAGAATAACAGTCATGTAGATGATAGCAATATGTATGTGTAATATTCGAAACGTAATGAAATGCTAATATCATAAGTATAATGATGACAGGGATGAATATTACAAGCAGTAAAGACAACAGCAAAAAACATTAATAGTCATGAGTAAACCAATGAGGGAAATAACACCAGTCGTTAAGACTATAATAGTTCACAAGCTGTGAGATCAGAAATGGCAGCATCAATGATCGTGTCACCACCACCAGCAGGAATAGTAATACCAATAACTGTTATTTGTTATTCACGGCAGACTGCGCGTAACGCACGAATTGGGTATTTTCCGCCGCGCTCTGCCCGCTAACCGACTTTCCCAACAGTTACACACATTATCTCGACACTGCGACACGCCGTACAGTGTATAAAAAACAAAAGCATTTATGATTATATTCTTTAGATTTTCCTACCATACTAGTATTTAATAGGATCTAAGAATTATATAAGCATGTATTCCAGTACGAATATTCGAGATTTTTTACTTAAAGAAATTCTTACTTTAAGGAAAAATCTCCCAGTGGAATTCACAATTGTGAGAATAATAGAAGTGTCGGTCCATGGTCACTTCGAAATAAGTCCGAATACCTTAGGAGACCACCTCAAGAAGTGATTGACAGCCCTAAATAGGTAGTGTAAAAATATGTAAGGCAAAACACATGGGAAAAATACGATAGTGAAAAAAATATCTTGCCATTTTACACACCCATTCTTTTGGAAAGATGAGGATACCACATTTGTATAAAAAAATATTAATTGATAATTAATGACGTCAGCCATTCTTGAACCACCTATGCATGGCACCAGAAAGTGTATGTGCGTGATACAATGGCACGTTCAGAATAACACAATAAGTAAATAGATTTGTGAAATTAGTTAATAAAAAAAATAGCTCAATTAATTGCAAATGAACTGCTTCAAATTAAATAGGGTTGAGAGTTATCAGTTATTGACTGTTGGAAATTAAAAACAAAACAGGAATTAATTGCGTTTTTCTAAACTGTTTCCGTTTTTGCGTTTGCCCTTTAGCTGGTGCTGTTCGTTCGTTTGTTGTGTTTCTTACATCTTGTGAATGGTTGAATCCATGTGCGTCTGTAGGATTAGATCACACACACACACACGAATATATATATATATATATATATATATATATATATATATATATATATATATATATATAAAGTACATGAGAAAATAATAGAGGAATAGAGGGATGGTTACACAGTACGTAATTGCAACACGTTATCTCTCTCTCTCTCTCTCTCTCTCTCTCTCTCTCTCTCTCTCTCTCTCTCTCTCTCTCTCTCTCTCTCTCTCTCTCTTTCTCTCTTTCTCTCTTTCTCTCTTTCTCTCTTTCTCTCTCTCTCTCTCTCTATCTATCTATTTTTTTTTTCCTGACCAATATTGTGATCCCCCGCAACACATCCTCCCCGCATATGGGAATCGGCCAGCTGTCACCAATATTAGCGCATGTGGACGTGTCTGCAATCAGTGCCCGATATTTCACCACCGGAGTCACTTGCGTCACCTCGCCCCCTCGCCCGGGGGGTGGGGGAGATGGGGAGGTCAACGCTCGAGAGGAAGGCCATCGGAGTCTCTGAGTTCGATTGGGGTCCCGGATGTTGTGTGTCTTGTATGTACAGGGATATAGGTGGATGTTTAGATAGATAGAAGAAAGCAAGAGATGGATGTATAGATAGATAAGAGAGAGGGAGGAGGGGATATATGTAGATAGATAGTTAAACAGTTTGGTAAGTATATGGATGGA
>NC_061826.1:16222661-16225161 GCF_019202785.1 Penaeus chinensis | reverse complement strand
TCTCCAGAGTCTGAGGCTCAGGCTTTTTGTTCTAGCCATGCGTCCACATTTTCAATTGTCAGGTGTACCTCTTTTTTCACCTATATCTTTATAAATGAACACATTTTCCGTAAAACGCAAATCGATGTGCATTCACATGCGTGCATCATACTAGCATTAATCGTCTTGTAATCGATTAATGGGAATTAGTTATATTCTGTTGGTGGGAAATTTTCTCCTCTAACAGATGTAACCGATCCACCCGCCCCGAGGAACAGATCACTTGTGCTGCGTTTCGTAGCCTCCTTAGAAGTGGCCGAAAATGAGCAGCCCGAGAAGAGATACTTACCACTGCTTCCTTCATTGGTTGTCGGATAATCGGTAGCAAACTACATAGAATGAAGCACAAGACAAAAAATTGATATTAACTCATACCGTTTCGAAGCCACTGAGGATGAAATCAGGCGGATTCGAAACACAACGTTTTGTTATTCTATTCTCGCTGCGGCCTTTTCATTTCATCGTGTACACACGTTATTGTGTTTTAATGTTTATGTAACAATACCTGTGAGTAAATGTGTGCGTTAAAAAGAGAGAGTGGAGAGACAGAAACAGAGAGAGAAAAGAAGGAACAGATACAGAGAGAGAATGTCTGTATGTACCTCTATATGTGTATACATATTTATGCCTTTATATATAATGTGCTTGCGCATAAACAGAACAATGGGGAGCAAAGTGAAGCAGCCTGAAAAGAAATCCCGCACAAAATATGCTCGCAAATAAAATGCATTTGTTAACAGAGTAAGCAATTTAGTAACCCACTGAATCAGCCTCGTTCCGACACGAGGCTCGAGGCGCTGTGGCGGTTGGAGAACTGCGCCACGCTGCTGGCTCCGGGAATAGGAGGAGGAGGAGGAAGAAGAAGAAGAAGAAGAAGAAGAAGAAGAAGAAGAAGAAGAAGAAGAAGAAGAAGAAGAAGAAGAAGAAGAAGAAGAAGAAGAGAAAGAGGAGGAGGAGAAGGAGGAAGAGGAGGAAGAAGAAGAAGAAGAGAAAGAGGGGGAGGAGGAAGAAGAAGAAGAGAAAGAGGAGGAAGAAGAAGAAGAGAAAGAGGGGAAGGAGGAAGAAGAAGAAGAAGAGAAAGAGGAGGAAGAAGAAGAAGAGAAAGAGGGGGAGAAAGAAGAAGAAGAAGAGAAAGAGGGGGAGGAAGAAGAAGAAGAGAAAGAGGGGGAAGAAGAAGAAGAAGAAGAAGAAGAAGAAGAAGAAGAAGAAGAGGAAGAGAAAGAGGGGGAGGAAGAAGAAGAAGAAGAGAAAGAGGAGAAAGAAGAAGAGAAAGAGGGGGAGGAAGAAAAAGAAGAAGAGAAAGAGGAGGAGGAGGAGGAGGAGGGTGGGGAGGAGATAGTGACGGAGAAGGAGGAGGAGGGGGAAGAGGACGAGGACGAGGAGGTGGAGGTGTAGTGAGAGAAAGAAAAGGAGAAAAGTGAGGAGGAGATGGTGGCGGAGAAGAAGGAGGAGAAGGAAAAGGGAGAGAGTGAAAGAGGAGGAGGGAGAGAAAAAGGAAGAGGAGGTGGAGGGAGATAAATATGAGGAGGAGGGAGAGGAAGAGGAGAAAAGGGAAAGTAGGGAGGCGATGGTGGCGGAGAAGGGAGGAGGAGGAGGAGGGGAAGGGAGAGGAGGAGGAGGAAGAGAAGGGAGATAAGGAGGAGGAGGAGGAGGTCCGGTTTATGAGTTAATTTAGACTCAAAGGAATGTGGTGGTAAGACTTGACTCGCGACGGCTCGCAGGGAGGGAAGGCTTCAGACAATTTAATAAATTCCGGGCTCCATTTTCTTTCTTCTTTTATTTCAAGTGGCGTGTAAGCAGTGCACTTACATGATCGAATCCTTTCTCTGAGCTCTACGCACGGCATCCCGGTGTTGTCTTTTTCACTGAGGATAAATACCTACATCATTTTTTCTCTCCATACATAAATAGATCATTAGTACCACCTGATTATGAAGTGTGAATCGTAAATATGTCATCATTTAGTGTTTAATCCATTCATGAAAACCGCGTGGAACATTGATACCTTTTCCGGCATTGTTCGCCTGATATCGATAATCATATCAGAGATTGATGAAATGATTATCCAATCCCGGCATAACACGCCGATTAAAGTTAATCAACGGAATAGCAATCATTATTTGTTTCGTTGCTCGTAATGTTGCATATGTGTTGTTAACCTAACTGGCCTGTATGTTGCATATGATATCCTGATATTGCAGATGCTTACCTGATTATGCATATGCTTACAACATGATATCTTGATAATGAAAATGCTAACACGATATTGCTTATGCTTACCTAATACTGCAAGGCTAATCTGATAATTAAATCCTAACCTGGTATTGCAGATATCAACCTGACTTTTTCATTAACAATGCTGATCTGACAGTAATTTCGATGACAGGTTACAGAAATTTAAAATATATCTCGAGTGCGATGACCTGTGTTTTGATTTTTTATATGATGTTCAAACATGCTC
>NC_061826.1:16180161-16182661 GCF_019202785.1 Penaeus chinensis | reverse complement strand
CCAAGCGGCCTGGCCAAGAATGACTGGTATTTAACTTGACAATACGACTATTATGAATACGTGTAGTTTTCAAGTATATTGTTTCAAAGTCCTCGTCGTAAATGCGAAGCTATCTTGAATCAACAGTCCAGCGAGACTGGTGGAAGTCTGCGAGCTTAAGACGGCTTTAAAAATATGTTTCATACTTCAGAATTTTACCAACTTGAACATAAAGCAAAATCGATCCGGGCTGAAACAGGGGAAGGAAGTTTTCATCTCTCTTGCACTAAAAGCCAGTCAGCAAACATCCAAAACAGGAGGTGAAATTGAACTCTAACAAAAGAAAACAAATGTAAATTTGCTGCCTTCAGACCGCACGCCCCTTTCCTCTGGATCTTTTAATAAGTGCGACCCATAATTAGACGCATCTGAATTTTTTTCTGTTTGGTCAAATGTTAAGGTTCAGTGCTAGAGTATGAGATACATATCTGCGGAATATTGACAGGTGGAAGAATCCAATAAAACAGTCGATGCCATATGACTCCAAAGGCATCAAACAACCCAAGTGCCTCAGTGATGGAAGATGTAGTTTACCAAATTTAGCAGTCAGCTTCTCAGCTGGTTTTATGATCGGCCAAACCAAGTATGATGAACGTTATGAAAACTGAATACTCGGGATTCATGACAACGTTTCCAGGATTATCACGGAATTACTGGAGATTATCAAGACGAAGTGGATAACTTTGTGATTTTCTTATGTAAGTTATTACTAACAGAATCTATTTGTGTGCCAGACCATCCGGACATATAATTCAGGTCAAACTTTACTCTCACCCGGAGAGGATTTTGATCTTTTCATGGCAACAATTACATTTCATATATTAACGGTTTTTTATGTGTTATATAGAGCACGAGTTTGCACTGCAAAGTTAATAGTATACAAACTGAGCGATTTGTCAGCAGTTTGTTAAAAATTGATAGTTTTAAAAACAAGTGAAAAAAGTTAATCTCACAATTTACGACGTGGATTCTCTTTGGATTTTGATTGCCACTGCACAGAAGACAACTTCAGTCGGATTTAAGAAGCAAATGATATATTCTCCAGTGGAAAACAAAACGCAAGTCGATATCAGCACCGAGATGTTCCACTTACCCCCCCCCCCCCCCAAAAAAAAAAAAAAAAAAAAAAAAAGAGAGAGAGAGAGAGAGAGAGAGAGAGAGAGAGAGAGAGAGAGAGAGAGAGAGAGAGAGAGAGAGAGAGAGAGAGAGAGTGGAAGCTATCGTCAGTGCATTACCTTCGCCCAACGCGTAGGGCAGCTGTTCCCTCCGGTCGTCACCTCCTGAGTAGAGCGCTCGACTGCAAAAAGGCCTGTCTGGCGCTGCCCTCCTCTCGAATCTTTCCTCCGCCAGGTTTCAAGCGCTGGATGATGGACACTTCGGCTACGTCATAATGTCAGATATTTCCTTTGGTCGATTTTTGACACGGGGAGCCTCTGGAAATGTCGAGACAGGAGAGGCGACAACCCCCACCGCCTTTTTCGACAGTAGCTCCCATCATCAAAGACATCGGGAAGTAAAGAATCAGAGGAAATGAACTCAAATTGGTGGCTAAAAGGTTAGGGCAAAATGCTTTTATGACGGAGAATTCCCGAACGAGAAGGGGTTCAAATTAAATTTTACCTTTAATGAGACTTTTTAATGAGATCGTGAAGTCTTCTCTCAAGGAAAGTCAATCCAAATGGCCTCGAGAAACTAATTCATCTTCCTTCTAAACAAATAAGACACTATAGCATTTTTAATATCCCCAATTGCTGTGAACAGTCCGTCTGCCATTCTGCTTTAAACTCCTTTTCAAGCCGGGGAACCGACCTCATTCAAGGGTAAGGGACGCTGAACACAGATAGAGTAACAGCGGCCGATAGTTCCACGCCAGAGATAAGTGAATCTCCTGATTAAGAAATTTCACTGCTGTGAGTAGAGAGGGAGGGGAGAGGGTGATAGAGAAGGAGGGAGGGAGGGAAGAAGGCATGGGAGAGAGGGGGGAGGGAGGGAGGGAAGGAAGAAGGCAGGCAGTGGTGAGAGAGGGGGGAGGGAGGGAGGAAGGCAGGGGAGAGAGAGAGAAAAAGAGAGAGAGAGAGAGAGAGAGAGAGAGAGAGAATAGAGAGAGAAAATAAAAAAAGGGGGGGGGGGAGAAAGAAACTTATAACCAAAAACCATCTCGGCGGCAGAAAGACGAGGCAAATCCAACCCGTATGTGACTCGTCTGCTCCCGGGATGGAATCTGCCACGACTCCGCTGATGCCGGACAGCCTCACCGCACGTGCTAATTTCTTCCTGCACTTTATCACAAGCTTTGAGAGGGAAATACAACGCTTAAGTGCATGTTTTATGGCGCGAATAAAGCCCGTGGAAATAAAATAGCCGATTTGAAGATGTATATTGATTTGTCAAGACGGATAATGCGTAACATGCAAGATTTATTAAGTCATTATTCTCGTACAACGAGTAAAGATCAATAGAA
>NC_061826.1:16170161-16175161 GCF_019202785.1 Penaeus chinensis | reverse complement strand
AATGTTTGATCATTTATGATTATTCTCATTTGACTTTAGTCACTGAAATGTGTTAGTTTAACTATAAGGTTCATTGTCCATTGGTGAATAAAGAGCAACAGAGCTTAGCAGTAAAAATCCACTCATGGTAGCCTGTATGTATGTTTTTCTCCAAATCTTAAAATTGGATTTTGTCAACAATATGATAATGGACAATAAGCTTCTATGAGATTTGAGATTATGTTAGAAAAAAACAGTTAAGACAACATTCTCTCCTCATGGAATTGCACAAAGAATTAATTTATTAGAGGGAGAGACAAATGGCAACAGAGTCTGAGATTTGGACAACTGCAGTCAGACAGACACTAAATGAAGCCATAGGAGCATTCTGCTGCAACATCCTAAGTACTAGTGCCAACCACAGTGACTGATTCATAATACCAAGATGTGAAGGCAGCTTCAAGCAAGATTATCGATGAATGTTATTCTTCCATTATAATTATTTTGTGCTCTATCATGCCATAGTGATTTTATGATACCATGATTCTGATATTTCAGTAAAATATTACATTTTGTTAGTAAATTATTTAAAATATTAAAGCTCATTCTGTCAAAGCCTTAGTTCAGTGGGCTTGGATTTTATTAGCACAAAGCTATTGGCTGCTTGCACCACATCCTTGACATGTACATACATTACAGGCAGTCCTACACTTAAAGGATCAAATTAATTTAACCCAATGCCGCCAGGGAAAATGAAAAAAAAATGGGGAAAATGCAGTGCCTATTTTCTATATTTTTTGTGAAATGTCTGCCCATAGATGGCTTTGCTAGTGCTTAGCCATAAAGGAGTCAATTAGTAGACCTTGTGACCATTCCTGATTTGAATTGGCGAGAGAAACATTTTTTACTAGTGCTACGAATATCGATGGTGTTATTCTTATTATAAACATCATAATGATTATAATCTAATGTTCATTAGTAACAGCAAAATAAGATAACATGAAATATTTCGTAAATCAAAGAAAAGGGTAAACGGGGGAGACGGGCAGTACTCATAACTGGCTCATTGGTGACTCAGTACAAGTGTAACCATCTATTTGTAAAAATAATCAAACAAGTACTCACAGTGGGCATAGCACGTCCGTACACGTCATACCCGTCAGCATTGGGTTAACGTTCTCCCATATTCATCCACTTTTACATCCTTTGTCTAAATTTAAAGTGTCTATGTTTGTCCTCTGAATAATCATAAAAATTCTTTGTTCTCCTTCCAGGAGATGCAGGCCGACAGAATGGACACAGTGATGGCGTTACATCATCCATGGCAATACAAGAAAATGGCACAGAGGATACATCTCTTGGACTGAAGCGGGCTGCAGCAGATGGTGATGCTGACATTGACCAACAAACAAATGGTAAAGTAGTACTACCACATACCCAGTGTGTGATGCATAGTATAGTATATATATCTTTGTATTCTCTTCTGTTGATTTTTATTTGAATACATTATTTTACACAGGATATTCGTGTAAATTATTCCTTTTTTATTCTCTGTCACTTAGAGCCAGCATCAAAGAGGCGCAAGACTGGCCCACCACAGCCAAAGAATCCAATTAGTACTCTCAACGAACTGCGTCCGGGATTAGTGTACAAAACATTAACAGTTGAAGGCCCATCTCATGCACCTGTTTTCACTGTAACGGTAGAGGTGAGTCACATCAGCTTATCTTTATCTGTCATTCGTTTGTCATTTCTACCTTCATTCATGAATTCTCTTTTTTTCTTCTTCTTCTTATTTCTTTCATTCTTTTCTTTTCTACTTTCTTGTTTTTAGGATATGTGTAAGTTTCTAGGATTTGTATATATGATATTGTAAAGTTAAAAGATGGTTAACAAATCATGAACCCTGAATATATTTATAGTTTTTTATATTCTTATTTATTCTTATCATTTCTTGCCTTTCATTTATTTGTAACTTTGAATAGAAATTAACTCATACGTAATGGGATATTCCTATCATGCTATGTCAGACAATCCTTCACGTCAGGAAAATGATGTCACATCATGGGAGGTCAAGCTTGTTACAAGTTGTGTGCACAAAACAATAGTGTGTTTGTTTGGTTCTGACTACCTTCTTAAAGGGAAACTGTCCCTCAAAAGTTGTCTTCAAACCTCTTGGTAGCCTCATTATTTAAAGAATCATATATGCCACAGCCAAGGGCATAGTTAGTGGGGTTGTTTTATGTTTCCCCCACAGTTGATAGATGTGAAGGTACCTGAAAAAAATGGATTTAAATAACTCAGTGGAATGCATAAAAAATGTAAAAATATGAATAAATACATAAATATAAATGAATTGACCAATCGGTTAAAAAAAAGCTAGAGATTCAGTTCCTTAGAGAAAAAGTGCTTGAAGCGATTCTGCAGCCCTACAGCCAAATACTTGTACCTCCACAGCTGAATGGCCAAATATTCCAAGGCACAGGCCGCAGCAAGAAGCAAGCTAAACACTCTGCCGCTGAGGCTACCCTGAGATCCTTCCTCCAGTTCCGGAATGCCTCGGATGCTGCGCAGGCGCTGGGACTCAATTCGTCAGGAGTGCAGGACTTCACCAGCGATGTTTCAGAAGTCAGTTTTGGGTCAAGTTCAGCACCTGGTGTAAGTCACCTCCGTTGGCATGTCCTTGGTTTATGGTTGTGTTAAGAGGTGAACATAACAGGTCCTTAACGTGACTTTTGTCTTTTTGCTCTGTTGTAATGATTACTATGGCAAAGACTCATTAAAGTGTTATAGGTATGCATAGGCAGGTGATCTGGTTGAAAGAGACATGAAATTAAGGGAAAATAGTGTGAGAGAGGGAAAGAGGGAGGGAGGGAGAAAAGATGAGTGAGTGGATGAGAAGGACAATGGGAAAGTAAGATAGTTCATGTAAGAGGGAGAACAGTAAAAGGGAAAAATCTGTTAACCCAATGGCGCCGGGTATAGAAAATTAAAAAAAAACTCTACGCTCTGGCGAACGGCGGCAGCGCGCCGACTCTGAGCGCGTGAATTCGGTACATCAAGCCGAATCATTGCCTCGGGGCGTTTTGGCGCGGCGCCGCTGCGGACAGCCGCACGCCTCAAATCGGGCGTATTGTTATGACGGCGATAGCCATGATCCGTCGCCATTGGGTTAAAGGCAGATGAAAAGGAGAGTGGGTCAGGAAAGAGGGAGATCGAAAAAAATAGTAACAGCAAATTAGGAAGAGGGTATGAAAAAGAGAATGAAAAGGATGGGGAGAAAGAGAGCAAGAATCAGTTGAAAAGAGGGAAGGATGAGGGAATGAGTGAAAATCGGAAATGCCACGTGTTGCTATGGGTATGACTGATCCAGACAAACAGATCCCTCCAATAGCACTTTAAAGAGCTTTTGTTGTAGGAAGAATCCTCTTGAAATGTCTACAGTGAGTCTGATGCTTACCATAACATGATAAGTTTTTGCCCTCAGTGCAGTCGACCCATTCCGAAGCTGGCTAATTTGGCACATATTTAGGCTTCAATCCATCACTCGTGTGACTAAGTAAATATACAAGTAAGCTCCCATAATGAGTAAGGGCATTGGTTGTGGGATCTCCAGACAATTTGGGGTTGAGGTTCCAGTAGCCGTCCATAAGTGGGAGATTGTACTGCATTATCCTTAGCTGGTAAAATGTGGATTGTAACATGTTGTCAGCTATATCCAAGATAACATTATTAATTTCCAAAGTAGGATTTAGAGGGTAGTATATCTTAATGCATTGTTATCTTTATGAGAATTGCTAGGCTTCTAGACTTTTCTTTGGTGTTACGCACGTGATTTTCATGTGATGAAATTGTAGTGCCTTCCTGTCTCTTTCTGCATATGTGATAGATTTCTTTGCCTTTTTCAATTGAATGGATGTTAGAGAGTAAATAATCTGGTTTTACTTTCTGAATACATAACTTTTAATATCAGGTATACTTTCATGATATAACAATTTCATATCAGGTGTGTGTATGTGTGTGTGCATGTGCTGCTACATGTGTGAGTGTTTTCATTGTTTGTTGATCCAGTTGTTTGTGTCTATTTGGCATGAGAGAAAGAAAGCAAATTTTGTGTGTGTTTTACTATCAGTCTCAGTTTCTGGCTATTGTGTATGCATGTGAGTCTGTATGAATATATCATGCAGATAAAACATTCCATGCTCTTCTAGCTTAGGTGTTGTATGTTTCTCTTGTGTCTCATTTAGGCTTCATAGTACCCTCTACACTATGTGTGTTAAAGATTTCTGCTCTATTTATTTTCCACAATTTCTTTCCCATTTCCTTAGCATGAACATTCTTAAAGATGTTTTAGAAAAAGTAATGTTAAAACTTCAAAACAGTTCATGGACTTAGCTAAATTGTTAACCTATTGTGTGTAATTTCCAAATTAGTGTTTTTCACAGGAATTTTTTGGGAAGGCCTCCACTTTCATTTTACTCCTATGTCCCTTTGTTTATAGCTTTGCAGATAGCAAAAACCATGAATTGAAGATCCTTTCTCTTATACTTTGTAAAATGTGAATGCTATATTGGTGGTGGTGTTCAGTGCTTGTTAGTGAGTGAAGTTCTAGGTTCCTCTTGCTAAATTTAAAGGACGTTGATGTATTTTCTAGTTAAGTTTTTCCGGAGATGGTTCAGTTGTAAGACAGCTTTTGGTCCTGCCTTCTTCCTTACCCTACTTGCCCATGCTCAGTCCTAATCATGCTGATGGGGGCTGTATATTTGTTGGTTGCAAAAGTGGTGGCGTGAAGCCTGGTGCCAAACCCTCTTTCGGAACGGCCTTGTGCCGTCTTAAGGGTGCCAGTGTTATGGCTTACAGGAGACGATACCAGCGGCAGCAGGCAGTAGGCCGGTGCCAGTTGCAGAAGCATCCTCCCCGACCCCAGCATCAACTCCTACAGCGTCAGCAAGCCCTGGTCCATCTCAGACATCCAAGAACCCGATCATGCTTCTTAATGAGTTGAGACAGGGAGTGGAGTA
>NC_061826.1:16160161-16165161 GCF_019202785.1 Penaeus chinensis | reverse complement strand
TATAGGGTGTATGTTATTTCCTCTTTCTTCTTCTTTCTTGTATATCTTTGTATATGTTTTTTCCCCCATTATTAACCCTTTGGTGTGGGGGATATGGACTGCCCCTGTATTTTTTTGTCAAGTTTGTTTATGCATAGATTACTCCATAAGGAGTCAATTATTAGGGCTACCTCTCCACATCTGTACCCCATTACTCAAGATTGGTACTGTAATTATAGTTATTAATAACACCATTATTATTACTGACATATTCATTATTTAGTTATTAACAACAGTGATAGAAATAAAAAAAAATCTTTTTGAAAATTCAAGAAGTAGGGTGAATAAATTATTAAGTGGCTCCTTGATGACTAAGCACATGTAGAACCATCTATGTGTAAACAAAATTGATAAACTGAAATCACAGTGGACAAGACATGGATACTACCATTAACAGGTGGGAGGGCAGTTTAGATTTGAAGTTTTTATGTATAATGTATCTTACATATCTTCTTTACATGAATCTCCCGCTTTGATAGATATGATAACAACCAATTGGTGGTGATTTTTACCCTATCAAGATCTTTCTGAAAATCTTAAAAATAGTTTACCAAAGAATAACCCACTCATTATGTTTCTTTACATTTAACCCTTTGGCTGGTATGATTTTCACCATTGTCTGTCATGGATTATAATTCACTAAAAAATCAATTGTAACCTAAAACTAGAAGGGAACAAAGAGGAGAATCGTGTTTGTAGCCATTGGGCATATTCTCATCATTAAGTAAACTTCCTATTTTTACAACTTTATGAACTTGCTGTTGACCACAGTCAAGGCTGTGATAAAAAAAAAAATCAAATAACTGTGATTACATTATGGTCAGGGAATTAGTTGTAGGCAGGAGGCAAGTTTTGTAAATATCTTTTAATATATAAAGAGGGGGAAAGGTATTTTAATAAAATTAAAAGTATCAACTAGGTAATTTTTTGTATATATATGTATTTATGGTGGGTAGGGGAGAGCAATTTACTGCAGCTTTGTACATGGTCACATATTTTTTCCTGTGCCTGTTGTGTTGCATTCTTGTATCAATAAAGTTTAGCGGTTTACATAGCGAAAAGAAAATCTTGAGTTTTCTTTTATTTTAGCTATTGTAACTTGTATATGCTAGGAGCTATAAGGAATATCAGACAAGTAATGGAAGTATTCATCTCTTGTATTTTAACTTTAAATTAGGGTTGCTGATTACCTACAGATTTTATTATAGATCGGCATCCTTGAAATACATGGCTGTAATTCATGTCAATGGTTACATGCTTACATTCGTATAGTTTTTTGTTATTTTACAGTGGGTATTTGTTTATTAATCATTTTTTTTTTTTTTTTTTTCCTTTTTCTCCTGACTGTTGAAGAAGAGAAACATTTATCTTGTATCATATTCTGTGTAAAAAAAAAAAAAAAAAGATATATATATATATGTGTATATATATATTGCATTTTAATATTAGGAATGATTTTCAGGAAACAGCAAAAAGTTAGCTAAAGCAGCTGCAGCACGACAAGCACTAAGCAAACTCTATGGTGTTATCGCCTCAACACCTTCTGCTGTACTCCATCACATGCCAATCTCTACTATGCCTAATCTCCACATGCCACAGACATTAGCCGACAATATTGCCAAGTGAGTAGTCTATTTCCTTGGTTGAATTCTTGTTTGTTTGTCACCTCCAGAACCAGTTGAAGAAGAATGGAAGCAATCCTGTGCATGTATATTCTATGTTAAACTTGAAAACAGGATATTTGCTTTAGTAGATGTAGTAGCTTGTAATTTTTTTTCATGTTGGTGGCTTCAAGAGCTGTAGTCTGTTTTGATGTATGTATATTTGATTTATATCAGTGCTTCATTTAAATCACCAAATGGAAATAATTTGATTTATGCAGGACTTGAGAGTCACTGAAACAAATAACAATGTTTTAAAGATGGTAGGCATTTTGAGTCAAGCAGCATATTGTTGTCAGAATAGGTATTATAGGAGTTACAGAATGGTTTATTCAAGAGCAATCAACTCCACATCTGTGTTAAGGGAACTTGGGGATCGGATGTAGACGGGTTATTTAAAGTTAGTTGGCTTACAGAAATAAGGAAACTACCAAACAACTGGTTATTTCTTGGGAGCAGCAAGGACATAAGCATCAATGGGTAAATTTCACACTCAGGTAATTAGTGCCAGGTACACCTACATTGACTTTTGCTTGTTGCAAACATGTATATAGCACTTGATGATTTTTCTTTCAAAATGTTAATTTTGCATACATTTACACATTTATGAAATATGCTTTGCATCAAGACTCCCTGGTAATGTTCTGTAACTTTTAAAGTGGTCAGTATGTGTACTGAGTACAAAATATGTATGTTGAAAAATAGAAGTGTAAATAAAGATTACATTTTAGTCAGGTTTTGCTCTGTTGGGTGGCAATGTCCACCATCTTCAAATTTGGTTTGATTTGAAATTAGTAATTTCTGTTGTAAAAAGGACTTCTGTACTAAGGGTGCTTCAAGGCAGATTTTTTTAATTTTGGAAAAATAAGCAGTATATGGTGTATTTTATACTGAAAATGGTAAGTTACAATAACTCCTGTCACAAAATACGACTAGAAATTATAAAATTAGGCTACAGCATGCCCTTCACAAAGAGTTGAAATAGTTATCACATCAATTCTATGCAGTTCTGGTAAAAAAAATGAAACTGAGGACATTTCCAAAGGCTGTATGTGCCTAATTGCATGGACAACCCACCTCACCCTCGCTTCCAGTGGATTTGATTCAGTTTTTTGACACAATGCTACACAGTTTCTCTATATCCAACGACTATTTTTTTTTTTTTTTTTTTTTTTTTTTTTTTTTATTAGAGAATGCCCTATTGATCTATTGGATAACTAATCATTCCCCCTTGTTATAAAAATGGGTGAAGCCCTGTTAAATAAGAATAATTCAAACAGTTAACCTCATGTATGTATATTTATATACATATATACCTCCCCAGAAATTATAACTACCCTGTGACCAAGCTCCCCCAACCCCATTTGGAGTGTCAAAAAAGATTCTGGGCTCAAGTAATTCTTGCACTCGTTTATTTTATGCATCTATAATACTCAATATTGAACCGATTTGTTGTATTTATACCAAGATTAAAGTAGATTTGTACTGATATTGTGATCCACAGTCCTCCAATTCTTCGTAATATGATTTTCAAAAGTAATATTGATAATGATATTAAGATGATACTAATTGCTTTTATTTGGATAAAACTAATTTTCTTGGTGGTATAGTGCATACATTAAACATTTCAGACTTACTGTTAGTCACATTGCAAAGTACACTAAATGAACCTTTATATATATATATATATATATATATATATATATATATATATATATGAATATATGTATGTTTAAATATGTATATGTATATGTATAAATATATTATGTATGTATTATATATATATATATATATATATATATTTTATATATATATATAAAACATTAGATTTAGTGAAAAAGTAAAAGATAACAAATTTTGGCAAGTGTCCAAATTTCCAGCAGCCAGTTCTCAGTTCCTTGTTTATATTTCCTCTGGTACTGTCCATCATCTACAATTTTCGAGTGCCTCAAAATTGGTCATTTGCGTTTGAAAGAGGGCCAGATTTTTTGTTTTCTGAAAAGAATAGTAGCATATAGTCCATGTTGAATTAGAAAAAAAGGCCAATAGATATAGCACTTGTGTGTGTGTGTGTGTGTGTGTGTGTGTGCGTGTGCGTGCGTGTGTGTGCTCGTGCACGCCCGCTCATGTTTGCAATGGATGGGGAAATTGAAAAATCAGGCTCCATCCTATTGATAGTTGTAGAATATATTTTAGGTATTCTGGAAAAAAAGTAACGACCTATGGACCATACCAAAGACAGTTTAAAAAATATATATATTTTTAAGAAATTTTGAGGCCTAATCCCTTTCCTATGGGGTAGCAGGGTAAAAATGGCATATGCAAAGAAGGACATTTATGTACTCCACAAAATGTAAAAAAGAATATTGATTAGTTATCTAAAACCATTATCTTTTTATGATCAAATGACCAAAGCAAAGTAGGCATTACCAGGGACTGTCCCTTCAATCTTTTGGGAAATATGTATTATTTACTACACACCTCTAATTTCAAGGAAAAAAAAGGACTGGTAGTTGCTCCTCATTGAATTGTAAGCGAAATAAAGATAAAGAAAAAGGATAGGAAATGCCTAACTTTATTGACCTCATGTGTGCATTGTTGTGCGTTCAGTATGCTTTCATGCGTGCTAGGGTTACATTCCTAGATATCTCGCAAATATCTCGTAGTATTCTAAAGTTAGGCTACAATTATTGTGGTAAGACTTTCCATTCATTACAGTACTGCTTCCCTCTCTGTTTTCCTAACCATGAAATTTAGTTTTAATGAAGTCATTCTCTTAATATGGCGAAGTAACCAATTTCCATTTTGCTTAAATTGCACTTGATATAATACAATTTTCACACTTCCTGATGCAGCAGCACCTGCAACATTCTGGACGGCAATTTTGCTCTTCTCAGTTGAGCAGATGATCAATTCATTGGTGGGAATTATCAGAGAGAGCAATGACAGACATACCCTTTTAACCCCTTGGTGACGGGTGAAGAAAACTAAAAGAAAAAAGAAAAAAGAGAAAAGAAAAAAAAAACTCTACGCTCTGGCGATCAATGGCAATGCGCCAACTTTGAGTGCTGGAGTTCGATACATCAAGCCGAATCACCGGCTTGTAGCGCTTTGGCACGCCGCCGCAGCATACAGCCGCACGCCACATTTCGAGCGGTTTGTTTTAACGCCTCATGGTGTGACCCGTCGTTATGGGGTTAAAGCTCGTGTAACACTCTTCATTAGGACCATCACAACACCTGGGAGAGCTTGTACCACAGCTTGGAGGGGACCTATGGTTAAGATCTTCTCTTAAAAGTT
>NC_061826.1:16145161-16150161 GCF_019202785.1 Penaeus chinensis | reverse complement strand
CACACACACACACACACATATACACACACACACACACACACACTTGAAGCATAATATCATATGGTAGTAACATAGCTAGGGTTTTATATTACTTATTTTACCTCAGTGTGTCATCATTCAGGAGTCCCTTGACAAGGTTACTGGAGATCTCAGTGTGATGAAAATATTAACCCAAGGGGGAAACGCTATGTTCATTATTTTTTTTATTATTTTTTTTAATGTCTGTACACAAAGATGGCTCTGCTAGTGCTTAGCCACAAAGGAGTCAGTTAGCAGACCTTGTGACCTTACCTGATTTCACCTTTCTTTGAATTGGTGGAAAAAAGGTATTTTTTACAAATTCTATGAATATCGATGGTGCTGTTTTTATTATAGACATTATAATAACCATAATTTTATAAACATAAGCAGCAGCAAAATAAGATAACATAAAATACTTTCGTAAATAAAGGAAAAAGGTACTCATAATTGGCTCATTGGTGTAGTGTAGTCATCTATGTGTAAGAACAATTAATAAAGTAAACTCACAGTGGGCATGCCCATCAGCATTGGGTTTGAGAAAATTAAGAAGAAAAACTATTTGAATATCTAGTTTTGTGGAGTCATTGTGACCATATTGTGTGTGACAATGCATAGCCACTTTCTGTTGTAACATTTTTCTATTTCTTACCAGGGCTGTCTGTGGGAGAATAGAACAAACTATCCAAGGACTGCCACCACCATACAGATTAAACCAACCAAGAATGAACCAGGGTAGCTCAACAGAATCGAGACAGCCACAGAAAGCCCCTACCATATCTGTCAACTGGGACTGCGGTAAAAGTCTGGCACCTTCTCTCTTTTTGTTTATGCAATACTTTTGGAGACATCAATTTTGCATTTTGTTTTTGTATTCTTTATTATTTAACTTTTTGATTTTACAAATTAAGCATCAATTAGCAAATTAATATGCTAATGGGTCTTCCTGTTTTCCTTTTGCAGAAGAAAGTCAGCTCGAGGTCCTCAATGCCATGACTGGCCGACAAGAAGGGGAAACCAGTTCCCGGTTGTGCAAAAGGAAATTCTTTACAAGATTTATGAGTCTCATTGAACGCCTTCCTTCCATGACAGAAGTAGATCCAGGGGCAGCAAAGCATCTATCCTATGGGGAAGTTAAAGCTTTATCTAATAAGTATCAGGTGAGGTCATGAGCAAGTTCTCTTCTTTTCTTCTCCTTTTTCTTTTCTTCCTCTTCCTTTTCCTCATGTCCATTTTTAAACCATTGGATCCGGTTACGTCACGGTAATCAAATTGCCAAAAATCCAGGCATTAGGCTTACGTGAGCAGCTGCTCTGCCAGGTGGCTGCTTGTAGGCCAGGCGCACGCGAACACATGTGCGCGGTGACAAGACACTATGACTCCTATTTCCAAAGTTATTTACTCTTTTTAAACATAAGCACTTCTAGTTTTTTAACTTTTCCAATGTCCATATTTGCCATTTGATTTGCATTATCCAGATGGTAATAGTTTTTTTTTTCTTTCTTTCTTTCTTTCTTTCTTTTTTCTTTGCACAGACTCCAATCATGTCTGTAGGTAGTCTGGAACTCAGAGCAACAAAAATGAAACTACATAACACTTTGCTATTTGTGTAGTTTTTTTTTCTTTTCTTTTTCTTCTTCTTCTTCTTCTTCTTCTTCTTCTTCTTCTTCTTCTTCTTCTTCTCTTCCTTCTCCATTCCACACTCATACATTGATGGGAATAATGCAAAATCACCAAATGAGTGAAATAAACCCAATAGATTTTTGCACTCCTGGCATGTCTTTTAGGTCACCCGCCTGTCAGCTGCAACACTTATGATAAAAGGAATGCAATACTCACCCTACAGCAAGATTTTCCCATGACAGCATGATCACTTCACCCACCCATCAACTCAGATTTTTTCATGACATGATGGTCACGTCGCCCGTATCCAATGGGTCAATATGATCTTTATACTTATTTGACTATCAAATAGATCAGTATAATTTGGACCACATATATTAGGGTGCTGGTATCTGTATAAATGAAAGTGCTACTTTTTTGAGTGTTTATACTACAAACTCTATAATTTATACTTTTCTAGTGCAGTTATTAATACAGAAAGTGATAATTATCTACTTAGAAAAAAAAGAGGTCTGTTTGCCAAAAGTTTCATAGCCTTTTTTCCCCTTCTAATATTTGAGAAGCTTCACTAATTTTCAAAGAAAATGTTTTTTCAAGTTGATCCACAGTATGAATCCCCACCCCTTTTTTTTTGGGGGGGGGGGGGGTGCACATAATGGTCTATTTTCCTCAGTATACTAATGAGAAAAAATACTGGTGGAATTGTACAAATTTCTAGTATCATATAAGTACCTGTTTCTATAATTATGGAAAGCAGATAAAAAAAAATGTCAAAACCTGGTCCAATTTGCCCCAGTTAACATTTTCTTTTGTCTTAAGAAAACTTCTGCCTATTTGTCTGTTCTCTCTGCCCTATCTCGCTCCTTGCGTGTGTTTTAAAAATATTTTTATTAGTGTCTGTGTGCAGGTGTACATATATGTCTTTTGTGGTGTTATATGCTTTAATATAGATTGTGGAAATGTGCCTCTCTTCGCTATCAATGTGACACCTGTAACTCTTTAATTTTTCTTTATTATTTCAGACAGGCAAGAGGGCCATGATTTCAGGATTTGCTCGTGCTGGTCTTGGTCAGTGGATTGGCAAGCCCATGGAAGAAGATAGTTTTTATATATAAATTTGAATTCATTCTCATATTATGTATTTGTGTGACTTTTCTCCTCCTTGTCAGTTTTGTAAAGGTTATATAATAGGAGACAGTTGATAGCCCAGACAGCATTGTTCCTATCCCAGTTCAGGTTACTCTGTTGTTAACACAATAGGCTTTTAGCTGCTGTTAGTAGAAAGCTTGTGGACTACAAAAGGTCATGGTACTTATTGGGAGTCAGATATGGGCTTGAATAAGCAGAAAATCTCTATAGACATTTCTTGAAATAGGTTTTTCATAGGTGTGTTTTACAATTATTTGATTTTGGGAAATTATTGTGCATGTTGTTGAATATTTGCCAAAACAAAGACGTCTTCTTGATATCTGCTTTTTAAGTTCCTCTGTTGAAACATGATTTGTCTTATATTTGAATTACAGGTTGTAGTGCTAAAATAAACCAAAAATGTTGATCTTAAGTTATAAGGTCTAGAGATTTACAGAAAGTTTTTTTTAGCATGCCAAATCTCTATTTTTAAAGCTAGGTAGAATCAGATATTTCTATTTTGAGATTTTTTTATTGAATGTGGCATGAAAAAGGCTACAAAAAATGTCAGTCCACTTAAAGATTACACGAGATCAAATTTATTGAGTTTAAGCAGATGTTTCTTTTGCCATTCTTAACGCTACTCCTCCCATGTCATAGCATTTAAATCTCATGACAACTTACTGTATTAAGGCTCTCCTTAAATCATTAAGAAGTAAAATGCTCAGTCTTGATTATAGATAACATTGTCAATCTTTGCAAGTTATGCAATCACTTTATATTATGTGTTTACATACTGTTATCTGTTTATTTGAAATCATCCCAAGGGCTAAAGCCAAATAAATTGCATGCCAAAAACACAGGACAAATGGTCTTCATGTCATCATTTCTCATTCTGTGCATTTGACAGTCTGACTCATGAATGTGTTAGAAACTCGAGGAATTCCCTAAGGGTGTGACCTTCTCACAAGTCATGGGTCATATAATGTTACTTTGGACCAGTGTATATAATGCCTGCTAGGTATTGTTATACCTTTTTGTATATGATTAATATTGTTGCCCCCTTATGTGGGAAAGAGATGATTATGTGAATTTTTATTTTGATCTCTCATTTTAACACTACTACTTTTTTCCCTTTCTTTTTTAAAGGATAACACTTGAGTACAGCTAAGGTCTGTCTTGTATCTGAGTGTCAAAACTTTTTAGTAATTAGATAGTGTATAGTGTATCTAAGCATGTTACTGTGATCATTTTATTTTAGCATTTTTGTTTTTTTATTTTTGTTTTTTTGTTTTTTGTCTCTTCATAATATGTGATTTCTTAGTAAACTTTGTTTTTTTTTTTGCAGTCCATGTATTTTTTATGACATTTTGAACTTTTGGGGGGGGATAATCTAGTTTATGTATAATTTCTCTTCAAAATGTTATATTTTTATGTCAGTAAAAAGAAAAATGGAATACTGTAATGTTTGTTTGTTTCTTTTTGGTCATTTCATATCTCACTAAAGTTTGAAAATAATGTTGGAAGATATTTTGATTTGAATACTTAAAAGTAAGGACTTTAAGGGGTAACACCTGTGGACCACACATAGCTTTACCATTTCATTGTGTAAGCAATTTGGTTGTACTTAGGTTTGATGAACTTCATGTTTTAAACTTTAGCATAACTTTGTTGCATAATTTTTTGCAGGGTTCAATATACGTATCTAATTTAAATATTTTGTAAAGTCCAATATGCCACATACAATGCAAAGTATTTAATTTTCCAGTTCTATGAGGAAGAAGGACTAGCAAGTTCAAGACATTCAATCAGCTACCTTATTTAGGTTACATTAGTACTGACTGCAAGTATATTGTTTTGTGTTAAATTGCAAAAAGCTAAAAGTCATTAAGGCCTTAGTTGTAAACCATTTAGTTTGTTTAAATCTCAAGAAGCAGTAATAGCTGTCATGAAAAAATAATGCCATAAGGCAATCATTTATTATATTGTTTTTAACAAAATGAACTAGAAAAAAATGCTTATTTCTACTTAGGCTCATTAACTTACGATTTGAACAAATATGAAGAAACTTTACAGTATGTGTCACGAGAAGGTATATGGATTAATGTTATAAAGCCATCCCACTAAAATAAGATTAAATGCTAAGAAAGAGACAAAATTAATACACTGTCTGCTCATGAGAAGAGAGAAGTGAGCTGTTTAAATTTAGCAACACTTTTGTAAAAGTTTGG
>NC_061826.1:16125161-16130161 GCF_019202785.1 Penaeus chinensis | reverse complement strand
TTCTCCCCTTCCTCTCTCCCTCCTCCTTCCCTTTCTTCTCGCCTCATACCGTCCGCCGCCTCATACCCGCACTCACACCTCACTCCAATACTCATTTCTTGTTCTTCACTGCCTCAACTCAACCTCCACCACACCTCTTACCCAATTTTTATGCCCCATACTTTCTGACTCAAACCTCATACCCTCTACTCATACTCCATCACATCTCTTAACCTCAACGCAACCCTCATACCCTCTTCTCATACTCCATCACATCTCTTAACCTCAACGCAACCCTCATACCCTCTACTCATACTCCATCACATCTCTTAACCTCAACGCAACCCTCATACCCTCTACTCATACTCCATCACATCTCTTAACCTCAACGCAACCCTCATACCCTCTACTCATACTCCATCACATCTCTTAACCTCAACGCAACCCTCATACCCTCTACTCATACTCCATCACATCTCTTAACCTCAACGCAACCCTCATACCCTCTACTCATACTCCATCACATCTCTTAACCTCAACGCAACCCTCATACCCTCTACTCATACTCCATCACATCTCTTAACCTCAACGCAACCCTCATACCCTCTACTCATACTCCATCACATCTCTTAACCTCAACGCAACCCTCATACCCTCTACTCATACTCCATCACATCTCTTAACCTCAACGCAACCCTCATACCCTCTACTCATACTCCATCACATCTCTTAACCTCAACGCAACCCTCATACCCTCTACTCATACTCCATCACATCTCTTAACCTCAACGCAACCCTCATACCCTCTACTCATACTCCATCACATCTCTTAACCTCAACGCAACCCTCATACCCTCTACTCATACTCCATCACATCTCTTAACCTCAACGCAACCCTCATACCCTCTACTCATACTCCATCACATCTCTTAACCTCAACGCAACCCTCATACCCTCTACTCATACTCCATCACATCTCTTAACCTCAACGCAACCCTCATACCCTCTACTCATACTCCATCACATCTCTTAACCTCAACGCAACCCTCATACCCTCTACTCATACTCCATCACATCTCTTAACCTCAACGCAACCCTCATACCCTCTACTCATACTCCATCACATCTCTTAACCTCAACGCAACCCTCATACCCTCTACTCATACTCCATCACATCTCTTAACCTCAACGCAACCCTCATACCCTCTACTCATACTCCATCACATCTCTTAACCTCAACGCAACCCTCATACCCTCTACTCATACTCCATCACATCTCTTAACCTCAACGCAACCCTCATACCCTCTACTCATACTCCATCACATCTCTTAACCTCAACGCAACCCTCATACCCTCTACTCATACTCCATCACATCTCTTAACCTCAACGCAACCCTCATACCCTCTACTCATACTCCATCACATCTCTTAACCTCAACGCAACCCTCATACCCTCTACTCATACTCCATCACATCTCTTAACCTCAACGCAACCCTCATACCCTCTACTCATACTCCATCACATCTCTTAACCTCAACGCAACCCTCATACCCTCTACTCATACTCCATCACATCTCTTAACCTCAACGCAACCCTCATACCCTCTACTCATACTCCATCACATCTCTTAACCTCAACGCAACCCTCATACCCTCTACTCATACTCCATCACATCTCTTAACCTCAACGCAACCCTCATACCCTCTACTCATACTCCATCACATCTCTTAACCTCAACGCAACCCTCATACCCTCTACTCATACTCCATCACATCTCTTAACCTCAACGCAACCCTCATACCCTCTACTCATACTCCATCACATCTCTTAACCTCAACGCAACCCTCATACCCTCTACTCATACTCCATCACATCTCTTAACCTCAACGCAACCCTCATACCCTCTACTCATACTCCATCACATCTCTTAACCTCAACGCAACCCTCATACCCTCTACTCATACTCCATCACATCTCTTAACCTCAACGCAACCCTCATACCCTCTACTCATACTCCATCACATCTCTTAACCTCAACGCAACCCTCATACCCTCTACTCATACTCCATCACATCTCTTAACCTCAACGCAACCCTCATACCCTCTACTCATACTCCATCACATCTCTTAACCTCAACGCAACCCTCATACCCTCTACTCATACTCCATCACATCTCTTAACCTCAACGCAACCCTCATACCCTCTACTCATACTCCATCACATCTCTTAACCTCAACGCAACCCTCATACCCTCTACTCATACTCCATCACATCTCTTAACCTCAACGCAACCCTCATACCCTCTACTCATACTCCATCACATCTCTTAACCTCAACGCAACCCTCATACCCTCTACTCATACTCCATCACATCTCTTAACCTCAACGCAACCCTCATACCCTCTACTCATACTCCATCACATCTCTTAACCTCAACGCAACCCTCATACCCTCTACTCATACTCCATCACATCTCTTAACCTCAACGCAACCCTCATACCCTCTACTCATACTCCATCACATCTCTTAACCTCAACGCAACCCTCATACCCTCTACTCATACTCCATCACATCTCTTAACCTCAACGCAACCCTCATACCCTCTACTCATACTCCATCACATCTCTTAACCTCAACGCAACCCTCATACCCTCTACTCATACTCCATCACATCTCTTAACCTCAACGCAACCCTCATACCCTCTACTCATACTCCATCACATCTCTTAACCTCAACGCAACCCTCATACCCTCTACTCATACTCCATCACATCTCTTAACCTCAACGCAACCCTCATACCCTCTACTCATACTCCATCACATCTCTTAACCTCAACGCAACCCTCATACCCTCTACTCATACTCCATCACATCTCTTAACCTCAACGCAACCCTCATACCCTCTACTCATACTCCATCACATCTCTTAACCTCAACGCAACCCTCATACCCTCTACTCATACTCCATCACATCTCTTAACCTCAACGCAACCCTCATACCCTCTACTCATACTCCATCACATCTCTTAACCTCAACGCAACCCTCATACCCTCTACTCATACTCCATCACATCTCTTAACCTATGAAATAGGTCACTGCATACCTTTCATATATTGAGTGATTATTATATTGTGATTTTATACCTGAGTGACAATGAATGACTGGCTATTCCTGTGGGACATGTTTAGATATTTAAAGTAAGGTTAGCTTTACAAACTGTTAATGGAAAATGATCCTTAGTTTCGTTGTTATTGACAAATGCACTGATGCAGAACAAATGGATATATAGGAAGGAATCTTTGGTTTGCATAAGAGTTAGTTATGATTGAAGCTCTGAAGACTCACTTTTTTTTTCTGATACACTTTGATATTGTAACTTAGATATTATTACTTGTTTTAGCAACCAGTGTAATGTTTTCCTTTCATAGCTGTTCTAAAAATCTTTAGTTTTGTCTTTAACTGCATTGATAGTAAATATAGATACAGTGTAAGCTTGCTCAGAACTAAAGTTAAAAAAAACTTTTCTTGATTGTCTTTTTTTTTTTTCTCTCTCTCTTAATTTATTGTTAATGTTGTTATTATGTTCGGGATCTTTTAGTATTATTTATGTTATTATTATTATTATTATTATTATTATTATTATTATTGTTATTATTATTATTATTATTATTATTATTATTATTATTATTATTATTATTATTATTATTATTTTTATTATTATTACTATTAGTAGTAGTAGTAGTTGTAGTTATGATAGTTGTAGTAGTAGTAGTTATGATAGTATTAGTAGTTGCAGTCTACTGTAGTTTCTTTAGTTGTGAAAGTAACAAAAACATGAATATGAGTAATGTGGATCATCGCAATGATGGCAGTATGAATGACTGCTTAATATAGTACTAGTAGTAATTGTGATTGTAGTAAGATGATGCTAATTATTATAGTAATGATAGTAACAAAGACATTGTTATTATTATATCTGTTGAAGATGACTGCAAGGCTGGAAATATTATCATCATTGATAATAAAAAATTATATTGGTAATAATGAAGAATTAGTATAGTGATGACACCTAATGATGATATTTATACTGGAGCTGCAAATTATAACCACAAAATGAAGTAATGGTTGTTATATATAACACATTCTTGTTATTCTTATATGTTCTTTAGATTAACATTTACATTCCTATGATTATTGTTCTTGTTATTGTTAGTTGAATAAAATAAGTTATTTCAAGTAATAGTATTGCTGTTATTCTCAGTACTGTTTATATCATGTCTCTATATTGCACCAAGTTTCCTTTCCCTACTACAAGGCTGCTGCTATTTAACCCAACTTGGTGTAAAAATGATATCATCATCGTTAATTCTAATTCTCATCGGGAGGCATTGCCTCTGTTTGTTCTGTCGTGGCGGAATTACATTGTTCTTTATGGCTGCATCACCTTTAGCATTATTAATGATAGTAATGATAATAGTGTTAATTATGATAGCAAAGATGAATAAGGCTAATACTCTTGGTTTTGTTATAAATTTTTGTTATCATGGATTCAATTGTAGTATGAGTTGTCATTATTAGTTTTATTATAATTGTTATTACTATTGCTATTTTTATTGTTACTTTTCTTGTTATTATTTTTTGTAGTTGTAATTATCGTTATTATTGTTGTTATTGTTGTTGTAATTTTTATTAGTATTATGATTACTATTTCATTATTATTATCAATATTATTATTATTATTGATATTATTATTATTATTATTATTATCAATATTATTATTATTATTGATATTTCATAATTTCTATTATTGTTCCTGCTGTTATTATCCTTGTTATCACTATCATTGGTGATATTAGCTATTTTGATTTTTGTAATTGTTTTTTTTTTATTATTTTTAGTAGTAGTAATAGTAGCATTATGATTGTTGTTATTGTTATTTTTCTTATCATCAGCATCATTTGTTATTATTAATATCTATTGATATTATTAATATCTTTATTGATATTATTCATTTTTT
>NC_061826.1:16107661-16117661 GCF_019202785.1 Penaeus chinensis | reverse complement strand
GACATTTCACAAAAAATATAGAAAATAGGCACAGCATTTTCCCCATTTTTTGTTCATTTTCCCCGGCGGCATTGGGTTAAAGATCTGTGACAGCAATGAATGGTCATGATTTTTTCTGGCATGAATGAACATTATGTGAAACGAAGGGGTGACTTTTTGCATTAGAATTTAAGAATGATATAATTTAATATTGGGTAAAGCATTGGTGTTGTAGTGATTAGTATGTATATGGTTGAGTAGAACATAGTGAATATCTGAAATGCCTGTGGAACAACATGAGAAACTGCATGAGAATGATAATGTTTCTTGAATCATTTTTTTGTGATTTATGTAATGGTGTATATATTTTTCAAGCAAGGATCTTGCTAAATATCTGCAAGAATTATTATTCCTTGTTTTTCTTTTTCTTTTGAAATTGGTTTAATGAGTTTGCACTGATGAAGGTTTTCACTTCACTGTTATTAGTGTATGTTAGATAATCAATTCAATATATTTTCTTTTGTAAGCCCATCACATGACAAGGAAACCATGTGTAGATATATGAAGCATTATTATAATTATTATTATTATTAGTATTAGTATTATATGTTATATTTTTGGTATGATTAATGTACAACATCTTTGGGATCTAGTTGAGATTTTATTACTTTGAATAGGATTATGAATTGCCTCTGCCTACCTTCAGGCAGCATTTGCCCATGTTTATGTCATCTATCCTTTTTTTATCTTTGTGAATGATTACATCTGTTAAAGTTTATGGTAATCACCAGCTCGACAGACACTTGGCAACCACAGGCAATCTGTGCTGTTACTGTGTTTTTATTTGTCAACCACATGCGTGCATATGCGCCTCACCTCCCCCCACACACACAAAAGACAGTTAAGTAACAGGAATATGATTTGATCTTTAAGTCTTGAGATGAATTAGACATATTTGTAATAGTATTTTTGTTTTTCAAGGAATGTTCTTTTAAATTGTGCATGGAGTGTATTATCTGATTTTTTTTTTTCATGGCCTTAAAATACTATTGATGGTTTTCGATAAATATACTAGTTTCAGAGAAAGCTCTTCTCTAATTTCAAAGTATTAGCTATTTAGAGATAATTACTTTGATGTCACCATGCCAATTGTGGTGATATCTTTAGTGTGAAAAAGTATCCCTTTGAATAACTTCCATGACATTTGATTTCTTGGAGAGCTGTGACCTACATTTTAATTGATGCAGAATGAGGGATAACCAAAAAAAATTACAGTATTTACTTCTATACATGATATAAATGCATAATTGCTGTTTAATTAAAGAGAGTTTGCAAGATGTACCATATGACATGTTCATACAGGATATACAAGTTTCTTAACCCCTTGCTGATAGCCTAAAGTGTCTATGGATTTCTGTACTGTCTCCTGTAGTTTTTTAAATTTTGTTTCATATAGATGGTTCCACATGTGCACAGCCACCAAAGAGTCTTATCAGTAGGCCCTAGTGACTGCACCTGATTTCCCCATTTCTTGAATTTGCAGGAAAGTAAAATAATACAAATGAAGCTTTCCAAAAATCAAGGAAAAGGGTAAACAGGTGAGATAGATAGGTCTAATAGCTGACTCCTTGGGGAGTAAGCACTAGTAGATCCATCTATGTGTAAAGACAATGGATGAACTTGTATTGCGTTGGGCAGGACATGTTTTCTTGCCATCCACACCAATTGGGTTTACTTCAGTGTTACTTCTTGCACATTTTAAATGTTTACCTTCTTCTGAACACTATAACTGTGGTACTAAAAACATATGGAGTTTGTAAATCTTCATTTATTTATTTATTTGTATAGTTTGGGGTAAAAACATGCAAGATCAGATTAGCATTGAGTAAACAGGGATGTAGATAAGTCATGGAAAATATTAAAGGAAAGTTTTTGTCTCCTTTGCTTTTTTAAGGGCACCGGAAGCAGATTCATAGATTTCCTGGATCAAAAGATGTATTTCATGGGTTTCGAATATATCTTCATCAGATATACATATTTCTGACAAAGATGCGAAGATATTCATTCTCGTTCATACCTTTTCTACATTTCTCAACACGAATAAGATCATTGTATTTCCTAGGTCCTTGGACAGTGAGTGGTTAGCTTGATATCCTCAGCAGTTTTTCGTATTCTATTTTAAGCATGATTGTGATTTTGTTATTGCATTGAAATTTTTAAAGCAAAAGTATATAGGTAGATATACATTTTGTTTAATTTTGTTTTCATCTGAATGTTGATTGTAACTTTACTGGTGCCTTCAAACATTTTGAATATGGAACAAGGACGACGATATTAGAAAAATGATTCTGAACAAAGCTACCATTTTATCTTTATACCAAAGAGAATTGCTCCCAAAGCTTGGTGGGACTGTTATTTAGAATGAACTATACTTATTAGTGTTAAGCGCGACCTGAAGGGAGTATCTTTTGTGTAATGTATCTCTCAAACTATTTCATGTACAATACATATAGAGGTTGATTGAATGTATTTGGTCCATGTCCAGAGGATGACTAGTGTTCTCATTCTTTAGGAGAGAATGGTACTATCATCAGTGTTTCAGATTCTCTCCCTGGTTTTTAATTTTTACTTCTCTCTCCTCTCTCCTGTCTTCTGCCTCTTCTCTCCTCTTCTCTCCTCTCTCCTGTCTTCTGCCTCTTCTCTCCTCTTCTCTCCTCTCTCCTGTCTTCTGCCTCTTCTCTCCTCTTCTCTCCTCTCTCCTGTCTTCTGCCTCTTCTCTCCTCTTCTCTCCTCTCTCCTGTCTTCTGCCTCTTCTCTCCTCTTCTCTCCTCTCTCCTGTCTTCTGCCTCTTCTCTCCTCTTCTCTCCTCTTCTCTCCTCTCTCCTCTTCTCTCCTCTTCTCTCCTCTTCTCTCCTCTCTCCTCTTCTCTCCTCTTCTCTCCTCTTCTTCTCCTCTTCTCTCCTCTTCTCTCCTCTCTCCTGTCTTCTGCCTCTTCTCTCCTCTTCTCTCTCTCCTGTCTTCTGCCTCTTCTCTCCTCTCTCCTCTTCTCTCCTCTTCTCTCCTCTTCTCTCCTCTCTCCTCTTCTCTCCTCTCTCCTGTCTTCTGCCTCTTCTCTCCTCTTCTCTCCTCTCTCCTGTCTTCTGCCTCTTCTCTCCTCTTCTCTCCTCTCTCCTGTCTTCTGCCTCTTCTCTCCTCTTCTCTCCTCTCTCCTGTCTTCTGCCTCTTCTCTCCTCTTCTCTCCTCTCTCCTGTCTTCTGCCTCTTCTCTCCTCTTCTCTCCTCTCTCCTGTCTTCTGCCTCTTCTCTCCTCTTCTCTCCTCTCTCCTGTCTTCTGCCTCTTCTCTCCTCTTCTCTCCTCTCTCCTGTCTTCTGCCTCTTCTCTCCTCTTCTCTCCTCTCTCCACTCTCCTCTTCTCTCCTCTTCTCTCCTCTCTCCTCTTCTCTCCTCTCTCCTCTTCTCTCCTCTTCTCTCCTCTTCTCTCCTCTCTCCTCTCTCCTCTTCTCTCCTCTTCTTTGTTCCACTTTACTCCTTCCTTCACCTTCTCCTTCCCCCCTCTTTCTCTCTATTGAGGTAAACAAAATTCTAGTAATTATGGAATACTTTTGATGGCCATTTGCATCCTGTCACATCATTTTCTCTGCCTTTTCTGGCTATTTTTACATTCACAGAGATCATTTCTACAAATAAATGTATATAGTATATGTATATATATGTTATAGTAATTAATGCCTTGTAAATGAAGGTGGCTCTGAAAAGTATGTAATTCAGATTTTCTCTAATGTGTACAAGACATTGATGCAGATGTATCAGAAATTGTAAGATTCTAAGAGTTTTTTATGAGTGTGAACAGCTTAAGTAAGGATTACCCATATTAAACTCTCTGCATACAGATTTTATTCTTCAATCAAAGCATTACATTTTGCATAAGAAATCTTACAGGTGATGTCAGTATTCCCATTAATGCAATGTGAAATTATTTATTTCCCATGCATATGTGGGTGCAGCGGAGTTTTGCAAGTGATAATAGGTTATTTTTATAGCAGAAAATGTATCCAAGTAAAGGAGAGATATCTAATTGAATGCCTTGCTAACTTGCTTGTTTGCTTCTGCAGATTTATATTAGGCTGATTTTCTACCCTTATTAAGGGAAGTGAAGTATTTAAAGTCATTACGAAGAAAGAAGAAGCAAAAATGGTTAATATTTGCATCTGTGGTATTAAAAATTGGCTATTGGCCAGTAATGCAGAATTGTTGGTGGGCCATGGCAGTTTCCCTCGGTCTGTTGGTTACATCAAGCATAACAATAAGCACTAAACAGCCTATAACTCTTATTTTATAAACTAAAGCACTACTGTTGGAGAAAAAGGCAAGCTCCCTCTGATGAGTCAATATTATGGGATATATAATTTTGCAGTGCCATGTGCGACTCGGTACACCACACCCATAGCATGATTTCATGCCTTCTGCAATCAAAGGGTTAAGCCTAGTAAGAATTTCTAATAAGTCCTGTAAATATGAGAACATATATTCTGTGGTCACAATAAATGTGTTGTGAAGGGACTCCTTTTAGCACATTTATTATTTAACCCATTTGCGACGGGGAAAATGAACAAAAAATGGGGAAAATGCTGTGCTTATTTTTTATATTTTTTGTGAAATGTCTCTACACATAGATGGCTCTGGCTTACCTGATTTCACCTTACCTTGAATTGGCGGGAAAATGTATTTTGTATTAGTGCTATGAATTTCAGTGGTGTTATTTTTATTATAAACATTATAATTACTATAATGTTCTAACAGTAGTAATAGCAAAATAAGATAATGTAAAATATTTTTGTAAATTAAAGAAAAGGGTAAATGGGCAAGCCGGCAGTACTTGTAATTGGCTCATTGGTGTTTTAGTACAAGTGTAGCCATCTATGTATAAAAACAATTAAACAAGTAAACTCACAGTGGGCATGTTACGGATACGTGACATGCCTGTTGTGAATGGGTTAATTATTTTGCAATATGGTTACAAGTTCTATTTCCCTGATTATGAAGGTTTATCATATAGTGCCACTAAAGTAACATTTTTAATGACAATATTTTGGAAAGTAATGAAAGCTGCAACACTGCCGTGACTTAAAAGCTTTACAGATTACCACTGTATATAATGCAGTAGATTGCTGTAATGAGGAACATGCTTAGGAACCACAAGTGATATGAACAAATACACTGCAGAAACTGTGCAGTATCCATAGTATAGTAAATACCATGTCATTTTAAATGACTCTGCCTCTTTTCACCTAGTGTGGGAATGTGTCAGCTATGGCTATGGAAACAGGAAGTCCAAGATGACTGACCCAACAAAAACTTTCTTGTGCTCTTGAGTAGATGTGAAAAAGGTCCATCCTTGTGAAAGGTCAGCATGTTACCATTGAGCTAGCCGAAGTTGTACTCTACAAAATCTTCAATGTTGAGCTTGAATGTCTAGGTCAGATTGACTTTGATTTGGATGGTAAAGTGTCAGATTATTTGGGAATATTAAGGAGGTACTTCTCTTGTCTATTCCTTGTATCAAACTTCTTATGGTTCTGGAAACTCCAAAATGCCAAACCCTGAATCTAAAAGGGTAATCACAATCTTCACACAACTCCTGTCATGCATTGTAGACTTAATATGACATGGGCCCATCTGTTATGCACACAACAGCAGTGCCTGGTTTGCTACTTTTGCAGTAATTCTCATTTCAGCTCCAAGCATCTTTGGAAATTAGAGCTAGAATTGGAATTATGAGGACCTTTTTTAATAACACAACTATACATACAAAATTGTAAGCAATGACAACAAATCTATCAATGTCATCTTTATATTTTACATTATTAGTGTTTAAGAAACTCTGAATGGTTATCCTTATTATATTATAATCTTATATAATTTGATAAGATAATGAAAACAAAAGAAAATTACTATGGATATTCATTTAATAGATCTTGGATTTGTTTTTGTGGATTTTGGATGTTAACCAATTGCCTATATAATTTGATAAGATAATGAAAACAAAAGAAAATTACTATGGATATTCATTTAATAGATCTTGGATTTGTTTTTGTGGATTTTGGATGTTAACCAATTGCCTTTTGATGTTAACCAGTTGCTTTTTGATGTCATACCATGTCAAGAATAGCCTTACTGAGGACTTATATGATATGCCTGTATTATTGCATTCCCAAATACAATTTATAGTTCTATCCTACAGACTGCACTGTGTTTGGAGGATGTTCTTCTAGGATATTAGGCCCAAAATAGGCTGTATCAGAGCCACAATCCTGGATTTATTTATTGGTGTATACAAGGCATGAAAACAAGCATGTCAGTTTCCCTCTTGTGATGCAGTTTCCTATGTTGACATGTGCCCCACTAGTTGTTTTTGTTTACTCGTGTTAATTCCATCTAACTGCAAAAATGTACATGATATTTATTAGATATAGAAAGTAGAGGAAATTAACATAATTTGAGAACCACATATACATTTGGGTCTGTATTGTCCACTGTAGATTTTAGTGAAATTTGTTGCACACAAATGGCTCCACAAGTGCTCAGCTACCAAGGAGTCAATTAGTAGATCTAAATGTGTGTGCCTGATTTCCCCATTCCTTGAATAGGCTTACTTGAGCAGCCACTATGCCAGATGTGCGGTTTGTAGGGTGGGTAGACATGAACACTCGTGTAGTGGCAAGACTCTATGCTTCCCCTTTGCAATGTTATTTTTTCTTTTTATTCACAATCATTATTTTTTTGCCATTTTCCAATTTAAATATTTGTTATTTGATTTGCTTTATCTAGATGATAATAGACTGGTTTCCTTGCACAGACTCCATATCAAATCTCTAGAAAGTCCATAACTCACTGTATTAATAACAAGTAACATATTTGTATTTGTATTTTTTTTTGTAATATTAAATTTTTTGTACTACAACCTGTGCTGCCAGTGTTGGCGGCCGGAAATAGGATCCTGAGCATGGAAATAGCGTCCTCCCTGGAGCCAGTGCTCTTACAGTCATTGCTCACAGATGGTACATTCCAGTTCATTTATCAGTGGAAATAATGCAAAAGAACCTTCCTAATAGCCAAATGAGTCAAATCAGTCTCCGAGAGGTTTGTGTACTCATTGCCATCACCCTGGCCTTCAGCTGAAATTCTCATGATGGCAAGTGCATGTTACCCTGACCCACAGGCAGATTTTCCTATGATGGCATGTTCATGTTACCTGCTTCTCAAACCAGATTTTTTTCATGAGGTGATGGTCATGTCATCCAAATCATAGGAGTTATAGTGTTATTGAAATATTAACAATTGAAATTATTATTAATTAAAAAAAGTGCTATGAGGTGGTTATTCGGCTTGATGTACCAAACTCCTGCCTCAATGGCCAGAGCGTAGAGTTTTTTTTGTTTTGTTTTGTTTTCTTCACCCGTCACCAAGGGGTTAATAAACTAAAATACAGTGGACTTTGACTTTATTTTTGAGATTTATTTTAGCATTGAAGTGTGTGGATTCTGTAGTTAAAGTAATCTTGTTTAGATTGTGAATAGGCATCTGATACCAGACATACTTTTTGTCCCTTATATTTAGGATAAGATGTTGAGATGCAACAAGGAAAAGGCTTTGGAACTATAGATTTTTTGTTCTTTTGTATTTCATGCTGTTAACCCATTATGACCGGATGGCAGAAAAACATGCCACATTAACTTTTTTATTTATACGTAGATAGCTCCACAAGTAGATATTTCATCACCAAGGAGTCAGTTACTAGTCATACCTATCTCACATGTTTACCATATGCTTGATTTTTTGAGGATTCTTTATTTTTCATTACTATTAGTATTGTTGATAACATTATAATGAAAATGATAATTAAAATCAGGAAAGTGGATATTAGGCGAGGCCACACAGGTTCACTAATTGAGTCTTCGTAGGTGATCACTTGTGGAGCCATCTGCATTCCATTTCCCCAGTGGAAATGGGCTAACAGCATGAGGTGTGATGGAGATCATAGGAATTTTACTGATATGTAACAAACATTGGTTTGTCCATTAACTAAATTTGATCATATGAGTAAAATGCAGATGAAGCAACAGTGTCTGTAGGAGTCTTATGTGTGTAATATTTATTTGTGATGTGTGTGAAATCTTTGATAGGCTTCTTGCACGTTCTGATATGTTATGAAAGATAGAGAATAGTTATTTTCTAGAAATTATAATATTTTATGATGTTTCTCTCCACTTCAAGATGTGTGGTCAACCAAAGTAACAAAGTTTGCCAGTGGGTCTTATGTGGAAGATGGATATCATCATCTTCATTGTCATCAGTATTATTGTGATTATTTACTGTTACAGATACTATTACTCTTTTTTTTTTATACTAATCTTAACCCATTGCTGTCAGGAACATTTATTGTTCACTGTAGTTTTGTTTTGTTGAATACACATCGATGGCTCCACAAATGCTCAGCCACCAAAGAGTCAGTCAGTATCAGAGACTGACTCTTTCCCCTTTCCTTGACTTTTCAAGATTTTTGTTCTTTCTTTCTCTTTCCAGTGCTGTTAATACTGATATTGTTGTTATCATTATTATTGACATTATGATCATTGTAATGTTAATAACAATACTAGTGGCAATATAAAAGAAAAAGGAATTTTCCTAAAAATCAAGGAAACCGGTAAACTGGCAGGATAGGTGGGACTACGATTGCCTCCTTGGTGACTAATCACTTGTAGAGCCATCTATATGTAAACAGAATTAATGAACTAAATTCATAGTGGGCATGGCATGTAAGAACATGCCATCCCTGGTGACATTGGGTTAGATTATTACTAGTACTACCATTATATGATTATTAGTAATTTTATTATTATTATTATTATTATTATTATTATTATTATTATTATTATTATTATTATTATTATTATTTGGTGCTACTGCTGTTTTTAAGACCAAGTATTGAAAAATAGAAAGGTTTGTGTAGGCATTCCAACCTTTTGACATTTTGATGAATTTTCATTGAATTTAAATCACACTAGAAGGAGAGCTCAGAGTTGGTTGACATTGCTGAAAAGACAATGACGTAGGACTGACCTACCTTGTTTGATTGAAGGCATTACTGGAGCCTCAATTTGTTATTATTATTATTATTATTATTATTATTATTATTATTATTATTATTGTCATTGTTAGTATTACAATTATTATTACTGTAGCTATTATTTTGCTATATTTTTTACTGACATGTATATTACTATTGTGTTATTAATTTCCTGATTTATTGTTCATTGGTAGTAGCAATTGTAAGAATAATGGTAGTAGTACTCCTATCATCACCATCATCATCATCATATTACTTTTATTGTGTCTATTAATATTAGTATTGTTTTATATTATTGTTATTGTTTTATATTATTATTATTATTGTTATTTATGTTAATGTCATAATTGGTATGGTGATTATTTTGATTATCATTGTATATCACTGTAATTATCATTATTATTATTATTATTATTATTATTATTATTATTATTATTATTATTATTATTATTGCATTATTGTATGTTTTTATTATATTTTTTTTCTTATGATAGTAATAATTATTAGTATTGTTATTATTACTATTATTTTTTTATTATTTTTTATTATTATTGTTATTAGTAGTAATATTGTTGTTATTATTATTGTCATTATTATTGCTATAATTATTGTTGTTGTCATCATTGTTATTTTTATTATGATTATGATTGCTATTATAATGATTATGGTGATTATTGCTATTGTTATTATTTTTTTAAATGTTGTTATTATGATTATATTATTATTATTATTATTATTATTATTATTATTATTATTATTATTATTATTTACTATTATTTTATTATTATCTTTTTTAACAATGTTATTGATGTTTTGTATCCCACACCTGGACCAAAATCTGGGCATTGGGCTTTCTCGATGGGCAACTGAACATGTGGTTTGTAGGCCTGGCTCA
>NC_061826.1:16100161-16102661 GCF_019202785.1 Penaeus chinensis | reverse complement strand
TTATTGTTATTATTACTATTATTATTGTTATTATTATTATTATTATTATTATTATTATTATTATTATTGTTATTATTATAATTATTATTATTGTTGTTCTTGTTGTTTTTATTATTATTATTATTATTATTATTATTATTATTATTATTATTATTATTATTATTATTATTATTATTAGTTATTGTCATAGTTAGTCTTGCTTTTATTCTTGTTTTTTGTTCTCATCAACATCATCCTAGGTATTGTTTTTGTTAGGGTTGCTAGCATATGAACAATAAGATTAGAAAGTCTTTTGTTAAGTGCTTTCAACAGTGTCATCACTTGGTGTTTTTGTGTTTTATATACATTATGATGAAAAGAGATTTGGCTTGCTTCTTCTCTCCTTTCTTTCTTTCTTTCTTTCTTTCTTTCTTTCTTTCTTTCTTTCTTTCTTTCTTTCTTTCTTTCTTTCTTTCTTTTCTTCTTCTTTCTTTCTTTCTTTCTTTTTTTTCTTTCTTTCTTTCTTTCTTTCTTTCTTTCTTTCTATCTTTCTTTCTTTCTTTCTTTCTTTCTTTCTTTCTTTCTTTCTTTCTTTCTTTCTTTCTTTCTTTCTTTCTTTCTTTCTCTCTCTCTCTCTCTCTCTCTCTCTCTCTCTCTCTCTCTCTCTCTCTCCTCTCTCTCTCTCTCTCTCTCTCTCTCTCTCTCTCTCTCTCTCTCTCTCTGCTGTGTGGTGCAGCGGTAGCGTTCTCGTCTAGCAATCTTGCTGACCTGCGTTCGAATCCCTCGCCGCCAGTGGATGGTAACCCCGGCCATTCCTTGCACACAGGGGATAGTTTAGAGCAAAATGAAACAGACAGTATGTCACACCAAGAATATCCATTGTAATAAATGGAATCAAAACTAAACTTTTAAAAAAACTTTTAAACTTTTAACTCTCTCTCTCTCTCTCTCTCTCTCTCTCTCTCTCTCTCTCTCTCTCTCTCTCTCTATTTTATATAATTTCTTTTTTTATAAAAACTTTCCATGGGCAGTGTCTAGTCCATTGAGGACATCAGCATTTTTAGTAAATCCAGAGTGTGTTGCTCGTTCAGCATCTTCAGATCAGGAGGCAGAATTAAGAAAGGAGCATTCATGATTTTCCTGGACCGACATCTCCAACCCATCTCTCACTGTGAGGTTGTGTTCCTCTGGTCCATCCAACATCTAGCGCACAAGGAAGCTCAAGTGTACTGCCATGATACCTCTGGAGTTAAACTGTTATAGTTTTGAGGTTGACTGTGATGTGGTTGCCAAGCTGTCAGTAGATATTTACAAGATTGATTCTAGGATATAATATCAGTGTATGCAAATCTAGTATTGTGTAAAATGGAGTTCGATGATTATGGAATTCACACGTTATCCATTAGCCTTGTATGTATTTCCAGCATCTGAAACCATTTATGAATGTAGCAGAGATCTGTAATGGCTGTTCCTCTCATCCACAGCAAATGGAAAGATTTAAAGTTGTAGAAAGAGAAACAAAGACCAAAGCATATAGTAAGGAAGGCCTTGGGGCAGCACAAAACAAGGATCCAGCCCAGCGGGAGAGAGAAGACCTAAACAATTGGCTCAGTTCCTCTATAGACACGCTAAATATTCAGGTGAGTTGCCCTCGTATATTTTCCCTGAGAATTTCTCTCTCTTTTTTGTTTTACCTAAGTTAAACAAAAGAAAAAAGACGTAATAGTTGTTTATTTGACTTAATGTTGTTGTGCTTATTGATTAAGATGTCAATGCAGGTTGCACTTCTCTATTTATCTATTTACTTGTACATCAGGAAAGTAGATAGAAAATAGAAAGAAACTAGAGAAGTTGAATGTAAATCATCTATGACATAGGGACCATAAATTAGTCTTCAAAACATCACAAGAAATTAAAGGACTAAAGACATTCTGGTCCTGACTATTCTGTATTTTGATAATTTTCAAGAAAACTGATTTTGGCATATTTCTGTTGAACTGAAAATATATATATTTAGACTTTTTGCTTATAGATATAGAGTCCTCTTTAGAATACTTGAACACAGTAATATTTATAAAATTAAAGGAAATAGGTAATAGTAATTCAAATCATAGTAATTCTGATTTTGTTTATCATTTAGGAGACTTATTTAACCCATTGCCGACGGTTCACGCCTATAGGCGTCATAACAATACGCTCGAAATGTGGCGTGAGGCTGTCCGCCGCGGCGGTGCGCCAAAGCGCCCCGAGGCAATGATTCGGCTTGATGTACCGAATTCACGCGTTCAAAGTCGGCGCATTGCCGTGGTTCGCCAGAGCGTAGATTTTTTTTTAGTTTTCTACATCCGTCGCCAATAGGTTAAATGGTGATTTGCATCCGAACATAACATAACCTAATATAACAAAAAATAAATAAATAGATAAATGAAATAAAAGCATGAGTCATGAGAGAGGATCGTATAATGCAATTCCCGTGTTGATTATTCAGAATTAGTCTTAAGTTTTTCTAAATATTTTTGAG
>NC_061826.1:16090161-16092661 GCF_019202785.1 Penaeus chinensis | reverse complement strand
AGCAGCGTGAGTGTGACGTCACCGCAAGGTAGTCTGGCAGGCAGTGCAACCACTACACCAGCATTACCTTCAGGGGCACCAACGCCATCTGCAGCTCCCACACATCAAGGGCACACACCAGCTATGGTATATAATGTTTATCTTGGTAAACTAAGTTCAAATTGTAGTTACAGTTTCTATTTAGTTATGATTCTTTAGCCTTCAATATTTTGAAGCTGAAATTATTTACTTTGAACTTTTAAACTTTTGTTATGACTTACATGATTTACTTTTTAACTTGTAAAGAAGAAAGATGTAGAATAAATTCTTGCCTTTTGACGGATCAGAAAGATTGGGTTAGTTTACTAAGGTTGGGAAAAGAAAATCCAGTGGTAAGGACAAGATGTTATCAGCTAAATGTGTTAGATCCAGATGGTACAGTAATCACTAAGAGGAGGAAAATCATTATACTAGGGACCTGTGAAACCTTTTGTAAATGATTTTTTGAATTCATTGATCTATTCATATTTTAAAGTTTTTGTTAGTTTCTATTCACAATTACTTGATTATCTTTACAATTGGAAAGTGTCATTCACACATTTATTTTATATTAAACTACCTAAAAGGTTTCAAGTACAATACTTCAAGTATTGAAATCCCAAATGTAAGTTGGAGTTGCTGTTCAGAAATGTGGTCACTGTTTTACGTCATGCAAATATTTCATAGGCATGTTTGTGTGGCACACTCATGCCTAAAGTATTCATGACTTAAATTGATGTTTTTTTGTGTTTTTGTTCATACATTTTGTTTGATTGTTTTGAATGAAATGAATTTATAATAACTTTTGTTGCTTGTGTGATGATGCAGTTATATATTATTGATTGAAAATAGAATTGAGAACTTTCGTGTGACATGTTGATCTTATTACAGCCAATTGATTTCCTAATTTGATTAAATTTTGATTCTTTCAGAATGCTTCAGACACTGCAGTATCTTTAAAAGCCATAGCGCAGAAGAAAGTCAATGAAGTTAATTCTTCATCAATAACTTCAACAGGTCAGTTCATAATGCTTGATGCATTGTGCTGTATGAGTCTTTTTTTTTTGCATTTGCCTCATTTGTTTAAAAATTAGTTTTTTTTAATCATAAAAGACCCTCTACTTGTTTCTTTTTTCAATTAGAAAAAAAAAAAGTTTTTTTTTTTTTATTACTTGTCTAAGTAGTTTGCAAATGGATAGACTGGCTGTTGTGGCTAGCAGTACAACAACAATTTTAGAGCCAACAGCAGAATTTTGGAAAAGCCAATTAGCCTCTACTGTTGAAGCTTCCCAGCATTTCCCTGTCCCCATTCATGTGAGCCTCGTCTGCCTCCCTTCCAGTCTTAGAAAGCAGCAGCTGCCCAGTCAGCAACACCACTACGAGCAGCACCAACTCCAATGCCAACAACAACAACAATAACAACAGCTCCAGCACCAGGACCATCACTGAGAAGTCCACAACGACCTGCGAGGCCAACATCCCGCCCTTATTGGGTGTGGCTCCCCTGGGCCCTGCCAAGCTGACCGTTGAGCATGACCTGCAGTTCAAGATGCTCCAGGCGGCCTATTACCACATGCCTCACCCGTCCGACTCGGAGAGACTGAGAGTGCACCTGCCGCGCCAGCCTTGCCAGACGCCGCTCTACTATCCACAGGTGAGCGGCTCTGACTTGCCGGTACGCATATGTGTGGATTTTTAGTCCTTTTATTTTTAGTTGTAGGCACTGTTGTTATTGTTGTTATAGAGTTTTTGTTTTCATAACGATTATTTTGTTTATATTTATATTTATACATATGGTCTTAATTTTTGCCAGTTTGAATATCATAAGTTTCATTATTATTTTTTTATGGTAATACCATTATTTTTAAGTATTATTATTATTATTATTATTATTTTTATTGTTATTATTATTATTTCATTTTTTTTGTAATTATTGCTATTATTATTTCCATTGTTATTGTTGTTATTATTATTATTATTGTTGTTGTTATTGTTATTATTATTATTATTATTATTATTATTATTATTATTATTATTATTATTAATATTAATATTAATATTAATATTGATATTAATATAAATATTATTATCATTATCATTATTATTACTATTATTATTATCATCATCATCATCATCATCATTATCATTATTATTATTATTTATAAAATTGTTATATCTATTAATATTATTGTTATTATTATTGTTTATGTTATTAGCATCAGCTGTATTGCTGTTATCATCGTCAGCGATAACGTAATTTCATAATGATACTACCACTGGCATTTCTAATGAATTTTAAAATTCTTTTTTGCTCAATTTTAGGGTTATTTTTATTGTCATTGTCATAATAATTTTTATCATTATTTATTTATTGATTATTTATATTTTTATTTATTTATTTTTATTTTATATATTTATTTATTCATTTTTTCTTCTTTCTATCTTCTTAAAGTTACATAGATTTCATTAACCCAATGGCGAC
>NC_061826.1:16072661-16080161 GCF_019202785.1 Penaeus chinensis | reverse complement strand
GGAAAGAGTTTATAGACTTGTAAGTTTCTGTGCACCATGCATTATTGCTCAAATTTTCTGGATGCAGCATTTTGTGCAGACGTTAGCTGTTAACCAGTATTAAACTTCAGAAGGCTTTGAATGACATTGCGTAAAGAAGAATGCCAAAGATCTGTCATGTTGCGTGCTAACCTTGGTTTGCCAGGGTAAAGCTGACTGAGAATTGAGTTCCATTACAACCAGAATGCTGGGCTTTAGGCATTACTGAATCACACCTGGGGATCATCCATATAGAGCTGGCTTCATTTGTTCTGATGAGCAACTTTTCTTGAGGAATGTTTAAAACAATTAAGGATTTACTTTTACATAATAAGTAATTTAGATTATCTTCAATAATTGTAATTTAAAAGAAATTACTAGAACTACCTAGAATGATTTTATTTTTAACAATTGCATTTAATGTTATGGTTCACTGGTGTTGAGGTATGCGAGATGAAGCACTGCTACTAATATGGAATTGCTGAGGAAGTCTGGTTGCCTGCAGGCATAAGTCATTGGTTGGTCAAACTATTCATTATAACTCAGGTCAGGAAGTTTGAGTTCCTGTAGGAATGAAATGTGTTCCTATTCTCTATTAGATAATAGGACAGCTCCCTTCAGTAACTTCATATAACTTGCCATCAATAGAAAATGTTCAAGCTGTCTTCCGACCATACATTCTCCCTCCCCTTTACTAATGTGGATAAGTAATGAGTGCTAAAAATATGAGTAATGGCTAAAGAAGTCAGTATTGAATTTCATAACAGCAAGATATCAGTGTAATGATATTGCATCATTCTAAATTTTATATACCAACTGCATCAAAAATAAGGTATCAGCAAAAGACTTTTGCAAGAATTCATATTATAGTAAAAATAAAAATCACACAATATTTTCAATATCACATTGTCATCTATGAGTATGTGTACCAGCAACACATTTCACAGTCTATCATGATTTTTTCTTCATTTAATGCAAAATTGAGATTAAGCTCCATCCTTTCTACATGGTATATCTCTGTACAGGAAGTGAGTCCACTTGCTCATGATGCAACTAATGAACTTATGGGAGCTTCCAGACATCCGAGAGTCCAGCAGAAGTAGGATCATGTAGATAGTGTACAGTCGTTGTAGACTTTTTATACAGTGTAAATGATATTTTTATACTGTCCCTGACATCCCTACAAAGGTATGCAGTGTAGCTGGAAACTGACCACCTTCATGGTTGATTTGGAACATCGCAGTGGAAGATGATGGTTTTGCAATTCAGTGTTCAAGGTTGCGCATCATTAAAAAAAAAAAGTATGCAGCAATGTCAAGGAATATGGACCTCTACAGCAGTTTGAGAAAGCCTAATTTTCCTATACAGAATACTTGAGAAATTGTGCCTCATGTTAGAACTGTGTGGGGATGGTATTCATTGACTTTGTTGCAAGTTATTTGTTTCATTATTGTCTGGGTTAGCAAATTGCAAATAAGACATTTTAATTTTTTCTCAATTACATTGTCACTTACAAACCTTTACAACTCTTATATGGATTTAAGCAGATTTATTTTAATGTTCAACTAGAAACTTCTTTTTTTATATACCAATCTAATAGTCATGGCAGTTGATTAGTGGTTGTGGTGTCATGAGATTATGGGAGAAACAACACAATGGTTTAAGAGTAGAGGACAAAGGTGTTTATAAAAAAGTGATATAAAATACACTTTATTTCCTGTGGAAAATGACTTTGATTTAAACTATACACCTAAGAACTTTGGGATATCAAAGACTTTATTTTTAATAATTGCTTTAATAGCACAGACTGCACTAACAGAAACAAATACAATTACTTTCACAATACAAAAAGTAGATACATGAATGTATATAATGAAAGTAAAGCAAATTTTATTTGTACTGATCATGCCAATTTTTTTTACATTCCATACTACAGAAGTCATCAAAATATGAAAGTCTTGTTCTTCAACGCCTTGCATTCTGAACTACAGAAGTCATCAAAATATGAAAATCTTAAATGTTATTGGGTATCAATGAGAACAGTAAAAATAAGTTCTTTTCTTGAGAAACCTCACACTAAAGGGCAGGAGTCCTACAAAAATAAGACCAAGTCTTTTTTTTTATACTGTGCTTTTCAATGAACCTTTATAAGCTGAACAATATTATTTACAATGCTCTTCAATGTAGGTACAATCTTCTTATGAAGGTAAAAAGACAGTGCCCTATAAGCCTGCCACTGAGGTAGTTAGAAGCCAATGGTGCATTATCAGACAAGGCAAAAAATAAAATAAACTTGACATTACTAAAAATTTGCAAGTCTAATTACATCTAGTTACCAATTACCATTTAAACATACTTGTAAAACATTATAAATATTGCCCTCTTGATGGCATCTGCAGTCATGTAAAATGGCTTCTACAATACTCATGAAACTATTTAATGTAAAACTGACAATGAATCACTTGCTCTTGAAGAATTATAAGCAAATCAAAGTACCAGTACCTTGTACATGCAGAAAAGGCACTCTATTAGAGGTCCCCTGCTTTAAGATGAAGACTTAAGTACATTATTTTAGACACTACTCTACATTTGACGTCTTTTAAGTCAATAATACAAAAGTCTTCATACCATTTTGAAGAAAAATGCCCATATTGTGAAATGAAACAGTTTTCTTACATCTTTATTGAAACTAATTTTGAATGCATACATTTTACTATCACCTTCAATTTTTATTAGCAGATACTGGAAATTGAAATGGTAAACAAAAATATATATTCCAAATAATAATATACTGATAATACCAAACAAGATAGAATATCATGTTAATACTGATCTGACAAGATCATTGCTGATCAAGGTGCACTAAAAACAAAAAGTGTTCTGCTTTATGAACATGTATGCACAGAAATATTGCTATACAAAATAAATGCTCTCATACAACAAACATAAATGCATATGCACACACGCACACACGCACACACATACTCACATACTCACATTCAATCCGTATTAAAAACTGTATAGCAACACAAAAGAACACTGGATTACTTCTGATACAATCTTTTAGTATTGCATGTGTCCTTGGTAAGAATCAACTCTTTATTTTTCTCTTTTTTTCCATTTTTAATATTTCAGAATCCAGACCCAGATTTAAGGAACTGGGTCTAGCAGAGGTAAAAGTTAGTGAGGTAGCTATCCAAAATACCCTTTGGAAGCATTTATGATGCTAAGATCTGAATAGAGTTTGATACATTTTCTTCTACAAGCTTGTGTAAATTCCAAAAATATTATCAGTTTCACAGAGTACTCTTCTTACTAAATAATATTTTCCTTATGAGCTCATTCCTAAGTTAAAAAAGAATTTGACTTAGATAATGTTCTTTATGATTCCTGTTTATCTTCTTTCATATCGACGTTCCCTGCTCCGTTCTCGCCTGTCTCGGGTTCTTTGCAGGAATTCATCCACACTTCTGTCATATGGCTGTAAATAGAGAGGAAAGTTCTAAGAATGAATGTTATTCATTTCCCGAAAATATTGTTTATGAAAGTGAGCCTTGCAAAATGATTTTAAACATAGTTTCCCCAAGCACCCCAATACTTGGTCTCATATGATGCTGGGGGCTCCCAATGTGAGTGAATGGGGGGGGGGGGGGGTTACACTTGTCAAAAGAATTTTAAAAACATATATATGAATAAAATAGAAGTAAAAAAAATAATAATAAATAAAAATAAAATAAAAAGCAAATTCAGAGAACACTTCCAAGATGAGCAGGTAGTCATTACACAGCTTGCTTGGTGTGAAAAAGAACACTGAATCAACTTATCATTTCATGACATTTGAAATTGCACAGCATCCTTAATACTTTTTTGCTGTTAGTCTACAACTGTAAATTATCATTATCTTGGGGACAATTGTAAGTATCTGAAAGTTCCCACAAATTATGGAATGTCAACAAGTCATCACATGCCATGTACATGACTAGTTAATATAAAAAAACAATACACCCTGTTAGTCCCAATTAAATCCAACTATTTAAGAATTTCAGTTGAATAAACATACACAAAAACTTATTGATCAGAAATACCTTCTAAAAATTTGATATATGCATTGACAGACAAATATTAATGTAGCATGGTAATCAAAATATTTAATTACTGCCATCAGTAAAGGTATTAGTAATTTCTACCCTATGATTTAACACAGTAAAAGTCAGAATATACACAAAAGTGCCAAATACGATGAAATAACAATCAAGAAGAACATAGTTTCCATAACCAATTAATGCTGCAATAATACAAGGCATAAAAATCAAGACTAATACAGCTGGGGTGCAGTAGCCTGTGACACTCCTTTAAGAAGTATGTTGTTAAAGAATGCGGTTTCTTATGGTGCTATCTATGTGCAAAGACATTTCACAAAACAATACTACAGTGAACCATATATTTTCCCAGCAACATGGGGTCAAGTGTTTAGTTTGCTGCAAGGCCAAATCTTGGTGAAGCTATGAATTTCATGAAAAGCATGAACCTTCATAAGGTACAAACCACACATTACAAAGCCTTTAATCATTAAAAACAAGAAATAAAAAATATAACTGAATAAACAACTGACAAAAAAGCTATATAAATCACTATTCTTGCAAAAACACACAAAATCACAATGCTGATTAGAAAGTTATCAAATGTGTATGTTGCTAGAGCAGTAAAACAGAAAAAACAGCTTCATCCTTACGTCAGCAGACTGTCTCTTTTCCGAGCGTGAGCGGGATGATGGATACTCGGGAAGTGGAGGTCCATCATAGTATCTTGGGGGCCCAATAGGGTCAAAAGGTGGCTGTGCACAAAAAAATGAGAGTAAATAGCAGACTGTTAAGTAGACTAAAAGTATTCTTGTACATAGCAAGGATAAAGTAAAATACACTATCATCATCATCATTGTATATGAAACAGAAAAATAAATCACAGCAGTTATTTTAAGTGACAGTACTGGAAATTAGATTCAACAATTCCTAATGAGCCTAAAACAAGACAAAACAGAGTTACTTACGGGAGGCGGGAAGGCCATGGGGGGAAGGTTACTTGGTGCACGGGAGTGGAAATCCCGCATCTCTCTCATGAAGTCCTGATATGTCTGAAAAGAGGATTCCTAACACTGCTTTATGAGCATGTTTAAAACTGACCAAAGAATATCATACTCTCTAAATATAGAATAAGTAGTCATGGTATAGGATACCTCAACATATTCAATGCTGATATCAACACATTAATACTAATTTATGTCCTTTGATCTTATCTATAAAATTCTTACAAGCATTCTATAAAAAAAAAAATAAAAGAAAGAAAGGAAAAAGTATATCCAAGAATACATTAACATAAACCTAAGAAAGTATAATCTAATGATATCAATATCTTAACTTTCCTTTTTTTTTTTTTATTCAAAAAGAAATTCATGGTTTTGTTTGGCATCTTGGCAAACTTTCAGAACCTTACTAAACAAAGTTGAACAAGTCAATGATGTTCTCTATACTAACCAATTTGTGGCTACTTGTGCCGTTGTATGTGGCACTCTCTCTTCGAGGAACACTGCGGTACACTGGTGATCTCTCTCTTACTCTCTCACGTGTGTAGGAAGCTTGTTTGAAAAAGGGAAGATTTGGGTCACATTAAGAATGACATGGAAATACTTTGCCATGTGTGATACAAAATATAATAAGTTTTCTATTTAGAAAATGTAATTTTTTACTTCTTTGTGATTTGAAACTTTAACATATGTAATTTAATGAAAGACATAGATAATGATTTGCTTAAGTCCTTGGAACTAGATGATGTAATACTATGTCATGAAATATTTCAGACTGGTGCAAAATGACTAGATATTATGTCACAGGTATATGGTTACTGTTAGGTAGTCTTGCCTAAACTTTGTACTACCACAGAATAAATTCAGCCTTAATAAAACATTGCCTGTGGAGATTATGCACCTGTGAAGTTAGCTATTTGTGCAATTCCTGTGCTAATAATGCTTTTGCTCATTTTTAAAAAGAATGAGGCAGAGGTTCTCTTTCTAATGTGCCCCTGGGGCATAAAGGGGAGAGGGACAGAGAGGGAGAGAGAGGCAGCATATGCCTGACAAGAAAAGCAAGACTGTGACCAAAAAGCTGGGGCCAATGGGGTTAACAGAAACAGCAAATGACAAAAGGAGCAGCAACAATAATAATAAGTAATAAGTAATAATGCACTGTCTGCAAATCCTAGTCTGACCTACTTGGCATCACATATAATCATGAGGAAAAAAGAGCAAAGAAATGAATTACCTGACTTCTCTGTTCTGCCTCTGAAGTTGGGTGGCCCTCTCAAGCGCTTCACTCTGGGGCCGTAATCTTCTCCTTCATATCGGCGGCGTCTGCCTCCACCCCGACTACTATAATTAGCACAATTGAGTACCAATATTAATAAACATCAAAACATATTCAACAGTAATGAAAAGGAAGTAAGAAGCCTAGAGAAGCCCTATAGAAACCTAACCACAAATGGAAGAAAATGAAACTACATAATCTGAACTAAACACCTGAATACTCATTTAGAGAAAAAAAAAAAAAATGAGATAGAACAACATCACAAACCATGTAAATGATGCCTTTTAGTTAATCCTTGAGAGTTAAACAAAACACATCAATTACAGCTTGTGTTTTGTTGTCGTTCCCTCTCCCTTACAAGCTTTTTTCACATCTAAATACAAGAAAAAATCTTAAAGCCATTCAAGGAAGAAGTGAGTTGGATTGTCTCTTCTAAACTAAAATCAATGTAGTAAATTGCCTGGATTTTTTACCCTATTACCCAATTCCTGCCACATTGCTAGAATTAAGCACACCATGTCCCATTTGTGAATCTGTGTATATAGCTACATGCACACAGGTTTACTCACTGTTTATTCAGTTATTTATTTCTCTATCTACATATACATAAATATGTTTGTGTGTGTATGTGTGTTTTGCGCATTTTGTTTGTGCATGTGAGCTTTGTTTGTGTATGTGTCTCTTTTGTGTGTGCGTGTGAATGTTTTGCAAGTATGTGTTTTGTCTGTTTGTATGTTTTCCATGTACATTTGTTCAAATTTAAACCACTTTGAACTTTATCCCAAAAAACAAATAATCATGGAAAATATAAAATTCTTTAGTCTCGCACTCAATTTTTATCAACTTTTTTGATAATGAGCAATTCCAAAGAAATGCAAGCTGGTTGCTGGCATATCCTAAGTTATCCTAAGCCCATTATCACTTAAGATTCCATCTACAATGAGTAGTAAAGCCTTTCTCTTAGTAATAATTCTAAGAAATGAAGTACCTTCACACATTTAAATAAGAAATATATAAAAATGTGTTTATACTCCTTATTAACATTCACCATGAAAACTGGTTCTGTCATTAGCAGAAAGTAAATTATATCAGCTACATATTGTAAAATTCCCAAATCAGTATAAAG
>NC_061826.1:16032661-16060161 GCF_019202785.1 Penaeus chinensis | reverse complement strand
ATATAAAAGCATGATAAACAATTTGGCTGATCACAAGAACCTGCCAGAAAACCCTAAATTCTCATTATCATCATCATGACCACTGTTATTATGATCATTACAGATGGTTTCTACAGGGACATACATTAGGCAATCAAAATTGCATCTGGTGACTATATTATCACATAATTGACTTTAAATGCAGGCTCCCTCCCTTCAACAAATACTTAAGATGTCATAGCCTGTCCAGCCTGTCCAGCCTGCCTGACAAGAGGTCACTTCCAAATGAGTCCAGGGAGGGAGGGACCAATTGGTCATGAACGACTGATGGTGCCATGGACAATGTAAAACACAAGATGAAACAGATGTGACTAAAATGCAGTATTTGGAGATTTGTTATCTGTAATAATCTCCCTCTCCTTATCATTACATATAGGAAGACATTATATAAAAAAAAAATTACTCTTGATTTCAAATGATATCTGACAATGACACACAAATGACAAGTGATGTGAATTAACATTTCCTGTCTCTCACCATGGCCATCTCTGAAAACCCTATTTTATTCACTGTAGGCCTACCTTTTTTTGCCTTCCCTCTTCCATTTCTGCAACAATTTCATTTCTCATAAATAATTAATTGCCCCACACTTCAAGGGGCATACTCAAATATATGGCAATAGCTAAAGAAATTAACTGATCCTCTATCTCCACTATACAAATCCACTTGTAAATAGGAAGGGGGGAGGGGGGGGGGGGGTCCTCAACATTTCATTTAGTTAAATTAGAACATATGCTTCCTATATTAGGAACACCTTTTCACACTCTCCTCTATAAAATATACTTTAACTGTGTAATCAGAATATTAGCAAGAAAAGCAATCAAACAAAAAAATATGTAAAAGTTAATTATGCATCTTGTTTCCATATCATAGTAAATATACATTTTTATTCTCTTTTTAATCACAATACAAATTCAACAGACAAAATGGAGAGTTGGGATGGTCAGGGTTATTTTCCACTCTGTAATATGTTACTGTTAATCCACTCAAAGAATTTATTTTTTGAAATCAAAAGACTGGATTCAACCCAATCCATATAACAGCCTGCATTCTACTACTGCAGATTCATACTTTTGTGGAAAATAAATCAATTCTGACCAGGATAAAAGTTCTATATGAAGAACCTCAAAAAGTCATTACAATATTAGCATTCACATTGGGTTTTAACTCACAAGGTACAAGATATCTACTGATTTTCAAATACAGAAGTACCTCACACTGACTGAACCTCGGTGACAGCCTTTGGTAGAGTTCATTATCCTTGACTGACAAATCATCACTCCCATCATAATAATTAACTAATAATAATAATGTTCATAATGATGATAATAAAAAATAATATTAACAACAACAACAATAATCATAATAACAATAATAACAATAATCATAATAATAATAACAATAATAAAAAAGATCACCAAAGCAGCTTCTAGTGCAAGTGAAACTGGACCCACCAAATCAAACCCTGATACTATATTCTCAATATGGTAATTTCAAAATAATGGGATATACTAACACGCACTCACACACTTGCTCTCACTCTCACTCTCTCATTAGCATGCATGTCAAAGTTGATTTATAGTACATACATACAGTGTCACTTTTCTGGGAAGTAAATTATAGTTTTCAGATGGCTGTACCATAAATATTAATATTCACATTGAAAATGGACTCATGCATCAGTATCATTTTTAGCATTAGCTTAGTTTTACTGGTAATAGTGACTGATGTTTATATTAGACTTCTTCTGCTGATAGTTACAGCTTTATGTAATTTCTGTTAATATTCATTGAAATATATTGCAATTTTTATTACATATCGTGTACATTTCCTAGTGTAATTTTTGACAGGTATAATTTTACAACTGGTGGGTGATTTTAAGAAGTTTAAAGTATTATTATGCAAATGTTTTGTTGCATTAAGGTCACTCTTTGTTTAAAGGTGTGCAAGATGATATAAAACACTTAGCAGGTATATAGTTAAAAGTCCAACAAAACTTTGATGCAATTTGAACTTTGTTCAAGAGAAGGAATTTTCCTATGTGAGTGAGTGAACCCTATGCAGATAGGCAAGCAATAACATTAGATATGACCAAATTTCCAAGATTCTTGCATACGCCCATAAGAGTGACCCCTTCAAAGCAATGTCACACAAAGAGAACCTGATCATAATACCCAAAAACAGCAAAGAAATGAAACACCGACACAGATAACTGAACTGATCCTCACACGTGTCTGTACTCTATTCAAAGTACCTGTGCCCAAACTGGAGAAAACCTACAACTATACATCTTACCAAGGGTAAAATTTTTTGCACCGTTCACCAATCATTAATCTCGGATGGGATAAACACTGACAGGTTTTAGACTGTAAATACACCAGGGAGCTGAACCATGCACCATGCAGTTGCAGATCTGTCTGTGCCATAAAATATACATGACAAGATTTGAATATTCAAATTCTAAGAAATTATTGAGATACATTAGTTGCATATCTTTTCTGGCCTTGTATCCAATACCCTACCAAGCAGGGAAAGTTGAGGTGTTCTAAGTATACCTGTCATCTTTATCAGTGTATATTACTGTGCGTTACCTTAGTTGTACAAATAGATGAATATCAGATTACTGTAATAAGCCATTTATTATCTATTCAGACAATGGCCAATCCAACTACTTATATATCTGAGGCATCTCGTAGCCAATCTGAAGTACCATGCTCCTTGTAGGGTGTGCAATATTCTTACAAAATTACAATCATAAGACAGTTCCCAAATAACTAGAACTATTTGGTCACTGTAGGTACTGTAAACAATAACTTCCTAGAGCTATATAATATGGTTAAGAATATCTTAACATGGTTCTTTGTTATTTGAACTCTAAAAATATAATTTGAAATTAGGGTAATGTTAAATATCATTACCGCAATAATCCAAAAGCTACCTCACTAATACCACAAAATAACAATAAAAGCCTGAAGGAATGTTTTCCTAACATACTCTCAAGGGGGTATGCAGAAATATAAGTAGGATGAGTATGTACAGCTTGCACCCAACACCTGAGCCCAAGATTTGAGCAGCTTGACAGAACACTCATGAATCAAAACAAAAAATAAAAGCCATAAGTAAAAATAAACAGCTTTGAATAACAAAAGGACTATAACCAAGTTCATATCCTTTTCTTGAAACAGAAAATGAGGAATTAAGATATAAAGAGACACAGGAGGAAAATATCAATAAAGATTTCCCCGTCTATACAAGATTTCCTTTTCACCTGTTATTTCACCTGTTAAATCTTCCTGTCTGATTTTCAGTGCAATTCAGTACAGCAATAATAATAAAAATAATAACAATAATAACAGCTAATAATAATGATGATCATAATAATAAAATGAATTACAAATACTGATGGAAAAGAAACAATAATAGTAATAAAAAAAATATCAACAACATCAGTAAAAAAAAATATCAACAGCAATAATAATAATGTAAAATTTAATAATATAGTAATTCACTAATAAAAGTAAATAACAGCCTTCCCAAATCTGAATGCAAACCTCTGCCACTCCAGATATGACCCAGAAATCGCAGTACTAAACCCACCGGACCACATGACCTAGCAAAAGGATTATGCACGTAGGATCATTCTAGCTCCACAGATATTACCTATCTACTCACATCTCTGCCACTCCAGGCATGACCCAGAAAGAGCACTGACCCACCTGGTGCACAAGACCCAACAAAAGGAGTGGCAAAGGTTTGAGTCCTGCTCAGATGCGGGTGTTTTTCAAGTCATTCATCAGAATCATCATAATAGTAAAAATAATAAAAATAATAATAAATGACTAAATCAGTGTACTGGCAGCATGTATACAACTTGCACATCCTGGATGTTTTTATACAACAAATAATAACTCAATCACAAAGTTTACTTTTTGAACTGGTGTTGTAAGTTTCTAAAAGGCTTATCACAAAAGAGCAAATTACTGTCAATCTTGTACTTTCTACTACTGTACAGATTAGAATGTCCCCTCAAATAAAGTCCAATGACCCATCTGATCTGTACACTTTACAAACATCACATGCTGACTGTTGGTGGGGAAAAAAAAAACAACAGATAAACATTTTACTGCTTATCAAAATATAATTAATCATAATAAACCAAGTCCAAGAAAATAGGAGCTTCTCAAATCATTCTCAAGTCAGGATTATTGTTCTTCTGACTGGGCCCAGGCATAGGGGAGCCAGACCTAAGCTTTATTTACTGAAATCCTGCTTATTATTCACAGGTAATAAGGATCTGTAATCCTTGAAATCTGGCAAATAATGTTGTGCAGTTGCATGACAATTTTTTTTGAATGAGCAACATTCCAATTATTTACAAATAAGTGTTTAGACTGAAGTGTGCATTCTCAAATAACTTGAAGAATATGGTAAATGACTAGTGTAAATTGTGGATTGCACAATATACAAGAAAATTTGCCCTCACATGATAATCCCTATATTTTTCTAAGAAAAAATAAAAAAATACAGTCCTGGCAATACTTTCTGTGGGCAACAAGTCTGCACAAACCTCTGTTTGTGCAGACTTGTGTACCCTCAATTATGTTTATCTATATCCTACATACATTCATATATACACTTACACAAAATATTATTTAATACACACTTTCTATTGTGAATTCTCAAACCGTGACTACCCAATTATCAATATAAACTAATCCAATTAACTAATCAGGTCAACAGCCTGACTGATAAAGATGTAAATATCAATATATCATCATACTTATTGTGACAGAAAGCCAATAACCCACTCAGTGCTGATTATAGAGCAGGCTTGACTGTGTGTGCCATGGGTTCTTACTGTCCAGTCTAAGTAGTCCTCAATCACTGGAAAGGTACTGCCTTCCAAATGTTTGTCTACATAGTACCAATTTAGCATGATGTTCCGATATATGTTTATTGAATATATATTGACACTCACAGTAACAAGAATTGCTGGTTGCAACACAAATGTGAAATATGAGTACCAGTAATTCAAAAGTATTTGTACTAGTTACTGATCAAGGTTGTTAAGACTGAATAGTCTGAACTGAACTGAATATAAATCTGATATTATTGTTACTGTTACTTTTATCATCATTACTGACATGATGACTATTATGATATCAAAAATACTACCAGCAATAAATATCTTTTAATCTTAAAAATCAAGGAGAAGGGCTAACAGGCTGAGATCAGGTGAGTAACACCTTAGGGACGAAAGCATTTCTGGAGCCATCTGTATGTGAAAGACCTTCTGGCATCAATGAGGTACATCAATAACTTGAAGGGCAATGCATGAAGTTCTTTAAAAACATAGAATGTCTCTATTCTGTAAAGCAACTTTTGTTTTGCCTGATGAAGAAGAAAAACATCCTGATTCTTGAGCTTTTCATGTTCTTCATATAAAATACTATACACACACACACACACACACACACACACACACACACACACACACACACACACACACACACACACACACACACACACACACACACACACACACACCCCCCCCCCTTTTAAACAACACACCTATACAATACCATCATTTGGTGAGGAATAACCCTCTGTAAATATCCTTAGATATGTAAAAAGAGAAGAGACATTGATGAAAATCCTAGTCTCAAAATACAGAAGTCTACTACAAAATGTTAAAATAAAATAAATTTTCTATTGGATGCAGGCCCGCTTCAGAATCCTTTCATTCAATCATGGATTAAGATCACCAAAATCTAATCTACTGATCTCTGGCTCATAGACAACACACTTGTACAAATTTATCACAGGAACTTTAGTGTACTCCAGCTGATAAATGGGTAAGTCTTTGAATGTCAATGAAAATGTAACTTGGCAGAGATAATACAAACAGATATATGACACTATTAACATGTGCTACAATATTTCTTTTCCAAGTACAGTCAACTATTAAAGTCTGCATGGTTGACATTCATGAGCTTTGCCCAATTAAAGGAAGTTAAAAATACTGGTAATTTACATCCAAACCAAACTGATTGAGCATACTGGCATTACATGCTTCCACAGAGCAATAGACTGACAGGACAGACTGAGACAAGGATGCAGGGAACTAGTTTATTTGATACTGTTTGGCCTTTTCCCTCCAGCCTCAAGGCCACAAGAGAGCTATTTTTCCTCTTATTCCTGTACTTCCTCCCCCCTAACTGGGCCTTTTGTTGGGGTGGCTTCTCATTCCACCCAATCTCCCCAAAACATTAGAAGCCAACAAGTGCACCCTCCCATCCCTTCCCCCCTCCCCCCCCCCTTCTCCTAGGGCTCCTACCACTCAATTCTTACAGTCAGGGAAGTGTGGCTAAGCTACTCAGAGCCACATTTTTTTTTATGTATAAATACATAAACTGATGATACGTGGATGATTTATTACATGATTTATTACAAAAGAAAATGTGATGAATATACACTTTATTGCATGTATTTTACTTTGATGTTCTTGTAACTTTTCACCAGTGACTCTCATATCCAAGGGATAATTACTCGACCAGTATTTAGCCAATCAGCACAAGACATACGGCCTCTGAATGATTTCTGCAAACAATAAAAATGAGAGCTACCCTCTTTTTCTCAGTTAGAGCAAGGTTGTGCGGAAGATCTTCTTACTGACCTCATGTCTCAACTCTTCAATCATCAACACCAGTAACATCCTGCAAGGTCCTTCATTGTAGACAGTAAGAGTGACTTTCTATGCTGCTGTTTACCCACTGCCATAGCCATAAGAAGCAAAGACCAGTAACTGACAACTTCTATGGATAAACAGAATATGGGACCATTCACTGCCATATCTCCTTTGTTTAATGTAATATGTCTGTGTAACTGAATGTACTCTGGCACATTCCCTATCCTTCCCTCCAACAATAATTGCTATGCTTCACTCACCTCTAAGTGGTTAAGACCACCATTAAAAATATAAACATATCATTCAAGACAAAATCATGAATTTACATATATGACTTGAAATTCAAAGACAATGGATGCCTTGGCCTAGGTGGGGTCAACTTCCAGATGGCATTTAAAAATGCCATGGCAATGACAGTTTTAAGGCTCCAATGATGATAGTTCTTAGGCTTTCCAAAGTCAGTAAATACTTCAATTGCACTGAGGTCATGATGCTTGCCAGCAAAGGGAAGGAACTGGAAAAGTTTTGTGAAGGGATGTTTGGCCGTTGCTGATCTATACTTAAATGTTGATCAATCTACTGTTCACTCAATCACAAGAGATGGTATGATGATGATGTGATTATAAAAGCCCAGCTATATCCTCTTAACAATATTGGAACTTTGGAACATTCAGTATGGGAATTAGGAATGTTGCCTTAACAAATGTTAAAGACCAACTGATTGTTTCTGGGATTTGTCATTCAAGAAATAGTGCAACATTACATTTTGCTTTTATGCTATCCTATTTATAATGAATATTATGAAACAGTTTTTTCAATAATAGTCATAATCATCGTCTGTCTCGCTGAGCTTAAAAATTGAAGCATAACATCTATTTGAAGCATAACATCTATATATTATGTGAGTATATATTACACAGAAATTTGTATAAACAAGTAAATAAATAAATGAATATAGATAGACATGTAAAACAGGAACATTTACATTTTCAAAAAATACTGGCAGCTGTATCATTTTAAAGAACTTTTTAAATTACATACTTTTCTCTTCAGGAGCACTTAATTGATTTTTTGGAAGTCAATACCTTGGTATTGGCACATGAGCTAAAACAGCTGAGCCATTCCCTGATGGACTGCCTCAAATATATTTCTGTGGGGTCTCACTAAGGACCTGGGGGAGTTCTCCAACCAGAATGGCTGCTGAGTGAAGACCCAGATCGCCAGTTGAAAAAGGGCATGTTTTCGATGAAAATATTTTTACATATGTGTTGCAGCTGTCCACCAGACCCAAAAGAAGTGTTCAGATGCTTGCATCATGTGTGCATGATGGGCCAAACAATTGAACTTCAACAGGCTTGGCTGCTCATAACATGGGTATTTGTCAATTAGAAGATCTAATTTCTTCCATATTTCTGATCTTCTTCTTAGTAAGAAAAAAATAAATAAATAAAATAAAACATAAAAAACATCTTCATACAATCAATCCTCTGCCACAATAATGTCAAAAACATTTTTCAGTTATCTTTCACAAAAATGAAACTATTGCTTAATGAGGTAGTGCCATTTGTGTGAGGAAATTATGGGATGGCATCAAGTCAGTTGTTTGCAGAAAATGAACTAAATCTTTACACTAATTGTGAGGAATATAGGGTGATGGTTTCTTCCTCTCCAATAACTTGCAATCAATCTACTGATTGTAGCATACAAGCAGGCTACCTCCACAAAATATGATCTTTCAAAATCTAATTGCCAACTTGCACGTTTGCTAGACTCAAGAAAAAGTTATCTAGTCTATATCTACAAAGACTGATGCAATTTTTGCAATATTTTTGGATGGTTAGACCATAACTGACACTATGAATAATGTGAGATGGCAATATAAAAAAATAGTAAACAAATTAATTATCACATTTTTTTCATAAACTGATAGCAACTGCTTTTCTCACCTTATACACTCAAAATGTAATATTTCAGAGCATCAATTCTATAAACCTATCAAATTATAAAAATGGAAAAAATATTCTCTCTAAGTTATGTTTTGTCAGCCCATTTCCATACATGGAGAAATTACAGTCACACAGGGATAATTCCTTAGGTTTGCTAAGACCTAACCAAAACAATGTTCTAGGGGAAACCCTAATGAAGATTATCCCGAATAAAAAGTTATACCACGAGAGAAGTTAATCCTGACCTGGTGTGCATCTAATATAAACATGGTTAATATCAATTAAAGGCAGAAATGGCCCATAACATGTGAACTACAATCAAAGATCTTGTACTTCTCAACTTGAGATGCCTTTGTCAAAATCAGAATAATAGTAATTATGGCATATATTCAAGAATTCATTATAACCAGTTGTGGATAAAAAAGGCAGACTAATCCAAAGGTATCATTAATTAAATATTTCTCTCCAATTCAACAAATTTAACGGTATATCTTCTATATGTTTAGTGTTTGTGTATATATTTCAAACTGATTTCTCTATTTAAAAAAAAAAAATCTCTACAGAAGTTAGACTGCCTAGCAAAAGATAAATAAATAAATCCTTTATTTCTGAATTTTTACTTGTGTAGCTCCAATCGAAGGTTGCAACTGGATTCTTCACCATGTTAACTTGTCAAACCCCACTACATTGCTGACACCTTATCAGTTAATTAGTGTGCAGACCACTAAAATCGAAGAGGAGATTCTAACTCTGAAACCTTAAACTTTAAATTTTCTTAAGTCATTGGCAGCAGGTCTATGTTAGCATGTTTAAATAAAGCCATCTCAAATCAGATTTTAGCCATAACATGTACAATTACTGCTGAGGCAACATCATATGCAGTGCCATTGCATCAACAAAGGAATCGAGTCACAATTATGTAAGCCAGTGGATATAATCAAACCAATACTGGTAAAATTTCTGTGCCTAACAATATGATGAAATATCATTTCTTTACCAAATAAATCCAGGTACCTCTCAGCCTGCATGTAGTCCACTATTCAAGCATTAGGCTTACTTGATAGGCCAATTTCCTGAGCGTATGGCTTGCAGGCCTGGCCCACACAAACACGTGTGCCATGTGGAGACTAACTGCCTCCCAACTGCAATGTTATTATCTCACTTTCTGTATTACCACTTTCCAAGGTCTTCATCTGTCATTTAATATGCTGTATCAAGATGTTAATAGATGTTTTTTATTGCACACACTCAAAATAGTCTATAACTTATGAAAATTTCTGTGACACATCCTGTGCTGCCTGTTACAGAGGGTAAGAACACAATTCAGAGCATGGAGATGGTGTTCTTCCTGAAGCCAGCATTCTTCCATTCTTTCAACAAAATATCTAGTTAAAAAAAGAAATATAATGTATTTTACTGACTTTTTAGAAGCTTTTCAAAACTGCATTAATCAGAATTTTCAGTTAACTGCCACTGTGAATGGCTTGCTCTAGTTATGTGAAGTGGAAGCTGAGATCTGTCCTAGGTTACAGCATTGGATCAATAAGGCTGGTTAAAATATTTGTGTGGACATATACATAGTCACATATACTCATGTGTGTGTGTGTGTGTATACACACACATCCATCCGTCCATCCATATATCTATTTATATATATATTTATCTATCACACACACACACACACACACACACACACACACACACACACACACACACACACACACACACACACATACGCACACACGCACACACACACGCACGCACGCACGCACGCACGCACGCACGCACGCACACACATACACACGCACGCACGCACACACGCACGCACGAACACACGCACGCACGCACACACACCCACACACACACACACACCTAGTTTGTGCACTGTGGGTTCTTCTAGCATAGTATTCATGTATATATATATATATATATATATATATATATATATATATATATATATATATATATGCATATATATAAGATATATATGTGTATGTGTATGTATATGTGTATATATATATATATATATATATATATATATATATATATATATATATTCTACATATATGTATTGATATATATTTCATATAAATATACATATATATAGATGTATATATATACACATATATATAGATAGATAGATACGTATATATACATGTATGTATATGTATATATACATATATATGTACAATATATATACAATATGTACATACAAATTTAATCATGTTCTATGTATGCATACATATACATACATATTTCCACACACACACACACACCACACACACACACACACACACACACACACACACACACACACACACACACACACACACACACACACACATATATATATATGTATATATAAAATACATATATATACATATATACACACACATATACTTATACATATACATACATATACATATATATATATATATATACACACATATACATACATAAATACACATACATACATACATACATAAATATACATTTATATATGCACTATATATATGTATATGTAAAAATATGTATGTGTATAAATATGTATATATAATATAAATAATATATAAATATATAAACACACACACACACACACACACACACACACACACACACACACACACACACACACACACACACACACACACACACACACACACACACGGACATATATGTATACATATATAATGTATATAATATATATACACATACACATATACAAATACATATATATACACACACATAGGTATATCTATGCATATGTAAATATATGTATACATGTATATATATACATATACATAAATACATATATATATATATGTCTATATATATATAAGTATATATATGTATGTCTATATATTTATAAGTATATCTATATATATATACATTTATGCATATACTCGTATGTGTATATATACATACATATATATGTATATATATACTATATATGTATGTGTCTATATATAAATATATATATATATATGTGTATGTGCATATATATATGTATATGTGCATATATATGTGTATGTGTGTGTATGTATATACATGAGTATAAGTGACTAAGTATATGTACAGAAGAACTAAACCTGGCATAATAATCCAATGTAATTATATGAATGTATATCAATATATCTCTATCTCACTTATTTATGTATCTATTTGTGCATGTGCATATATATATACATACATACATATGTATATATACATATATATATGTATATTTATGTATATAAATATATATGTATATTTATGTATATAAATATATATGTATATTTATGTATATACATATATATGTACATATATGTATGTATACACACATATATACATATATATACACATATATATGGTAGAAAAACCCACAATGTAAAACTAGATTTATTGTGGGTTTCTCTATCAACACGGTAGTGTTTTCACCATTCATACATTTATATACATATATTTACATATATATATTGCTACATACTTTTATATATATTTATATACATCTATAAATATAAAAGTCCATCACCTTTTATAAATCTCAAAAATTGTCAAAATCAACCATTTATTAATCATCTCATAACCAAGAAAATAGAAAAAAAAAAAAAAAATGAAAAGAAAAAAGCAAAATCCCTGAAAGTTTACTAACCTAGGATTCATTTATTCATCATCTACAAGTAATCTCTTTTATGCAACTTGTGGCAAGCTTGCAAGGTTCCTGAACTTCTCCAGCAACCCATGATACTGCCTTGTCATTCTACTATTACTGTGTCTTAGTCTTTAATTAAAAGATATGTAATTAGTCAGAAATCTGAATTTTTGTGAAATTAATGATTTTTGGAGGTAAATTTGTAGGAATATACCATCCAAAAATTGTAGGGGGCACAGTGATTCTAGAGGAACATTTTAAAGGTCTACTGTTTAGAAATTTGTAAAATTCTTCCAAAGCCAGCATTCTTACGAATCTTTAAAAAAATACTCCTTTGAAATGGGTATAATCACTAAACTGTAGTGCTAAATAAGCACAATCCTTTCTGCCCATGGAAGATATGGCTCTGTATGACCCAGAAACCACCAATCTCTAATAATTAAGCCTTTGAATCAAGAGGTATCTGATTCCTATTTGCAGCTACTATAGCTAGTCAAGTAACACAATCCTTTAATTCTTCTTGATACATTGTTGGTGATGGGACTACTACTGTCAAACTTGTTAGCATGGTCTACAACACACAAAAACATTCCATAATAAACACATCTTTAGCTCCATCGAGGTAAAAATCAAAGATTACTTCTAGAGCACTAACATGTTACTCTCGTCTTTCCACCTGCTGAAGCTTTCACTTTCACTTCCACCAGCTTTAACAATAACCCTTGAAACACAAGGAACTGCCATATTCAGTTGTTCATAGGACTTCCTCCATCATTCTAACAAAAATGGTGACCCCTTTCAGACAAAATGCTCTTTGTTCAATTTCATCAATGTTTAAGTATATTTAAATGGTCTGCCACAAAACAGATCATCATTTTGTCTTCTGACTTTTCTTGTCAAGTATACTGAAAAGAGTGTATGAAATCTGATTTCCAAACAACAAGGGGTTATATACTTCAGGCACAGTTCATGTGGAGACACTGACCAGTTATCCCCTTCCCGACAGGTCACGCTATGAGGCGTCAAAACAAACCGCTCGATCTGTGGCGTGTGGCTGTACGCCACAGACTGAATAGCATAGCACAAATTTTTCTGAAGATAAGGACTTATCATTATAATAATGATAGTACAGAAAATAAAATCTACTACCTGAACTTTCTTCATAATACATGGTTATGATGTTTTAGATAATCTGCATAGTTAACTAGGCATATAATTAAATAGGCATGTAATATTCATGGGCAGAAAGAAATACCAAAAGATATGTACTTATGTGATAAACATCAACCAAGCAACTATCTTATCCAGGAGCTTTACCTGTTATGCCCTTTTGCATGGTGTGCAGTAAATGACAAAAACTGAGAGCGACATAGAACAATGTTCTACATGAAATACAAGTATGGAGAGTTTGGTAGAAGTCTATGGAACTCTATGTTGCAGATGCCCCATACTCCAGGAAATGCAGTATATCAGTTATTTGGTTACAGGCTAAAATGCCTCAATTCATCATGATATGAAACATCCAGTCTATGTTCCAGGGCCAACTGTCAGACAATTAAAAAATGTAATTGCTGCACATCCACATATCATAAGCTAATAACACAAAATGTGTTACTGTAGCTACATATAAATTCAGTCACACAGAGGATGTATTTAGCATGCTATATATTAACCTGTAACCTTCACAGGTAGCATATCGCCAACACAAACTTTCAATGGTATTACCTGTGCCATACTGAGCCATGCACTGGATTTCAAATATGAAACCACTGAAGTAAAAAATCTGAAGCACAGATCGAGCCCCAACTGTACAGTCTTGGTTGCAGTAACAAAGAAAGTGACTGAAAAGCTGACTTCAGAAGGGTTGCCTCTCCTCAATGACTGTAGCCAGGACCAACCAAGGAAGCAAAGGTTTAGTACACACAACTTAGATTAGGCTTGACTACACATAATATAATTAAAAAACATCTGGTGTGAGTGAAAGATTCACCATATCACAATCAGATGTCACATGACTAAGTATATGCATGTTTTTGGTCAAAGATTCTTGATTGTGTAAATATCTCCTTTTATAAGGAAAAGCAAGAAAAATATTAATATTATTCTTGTTTCAACTCTCATTCTGTTTTTCACTGATCTGGTTCTATTGCATTTTATTGTTTAGATATGCCTTCATATTTGCGATATTTCTGCTACATAATTTTACCTCCAACTTTAGGAAGACAGGTTATATTGTGTTCTTCAGATTTGTATACATGGATTTTACATCTAAATGTAAAATTTTTACTTGGAATATCAGGGACTGACTTCTGGGCTTGAAATTCTACAAATAAATATATTTGAGTGCTTTCCTTTCTTTGCTAGAATATCAAAATATTTTATTTTCTTCTGTTCAAAATCAAATCTAGAACCTAATATGTCCTAATAATGCATCAATCACAGTGTATGTTCATATAATGACTGACTAATAGTACTGCCTTAGATTCTAAATAACAACTGGAAACTTTTCTCTTGCAAGCACAGTTGTGGAAAGAAATAGGCTGCAGAAACTACTCTGACAAGGAGTAAAAGTCTAGCAAACTTTACTACCACAGCTCTTCATGATTTTTCCTATCAATATTTTGTGTGCGATATACAGGGTTTTCCTTGCATTTTTACCATTCCAATATTTGAATGATCATCCAGTTTTTCACTGGAAGTTTCCTCTTCATTAAATTAATACCACTGCCAATGCACTTTTATTAATATGTTCTAATGTAAAATACTAAAAGCTTTTTAAAACCTGACATCAAGTAATCCCAAGTGTCTTCTGATTTTCAACTAAGTTAGTAATATACACAAGAATCATCATCCTCTACACAGCCTTTCACAGTTATTTCTTAAATTATTTCAGCAAAATAAAAGGTCCACCTAAATCTCTACCTCTTAATAAAACCCTAGAGAAATAAAAGGGACCATCATGAGCAAGGGAAGCAGAATCAGCAAATCATTGACAAACTCTGCAAGTGACATTGCTGCATTCTTTAAACCACAGTAACCGTAAGTTATACAAGTTATCAAAAAATGTGAACAAAAAATTTGCAGCATAAATGAATAAACTATTGTGTGGCAAGTCTCCTCCAACCAGAGAGATCAGCCAATTTTATCCCCTCTCCCTGACCACATCATACAAATATGGCTTAATTTTTCTTTCATTTTTATTCATTTTGTGGGATGTCTCTTCTGCAACTGTTTTCAGATTTGAGCCTCAAATGTGCAGTAGTTGAGTGAAATATAATTGGGGGGGGGGGGATAATAAAGCTCTTGATATATCAAAGACCAAACTCTATGAAGTCTGGATCAATCCTTGATAAATACAGAACTGAGTATCGAATACAATCTGACTGAAGTATCAAATCTGTTCATGAAGAATCTGTAGAGAATCAGAATACTTGATTCTAAGCACATTCTAAAGATTGGTAAATCCACCACAAATAACAGTTTACATAATTCTACACTGTTTTGAAGGCAAAGACTTAGCAGCATTCAAGATATCTATGTATGCAAATTTCTTTATTAAATTCAAAGTAAGGACTGACTCGATACTTTCATATTCTGAAATGAAGTGAGTTTCCAAGAGTGGAAAGGTCAGTTGATATAACGGTTGCAAATGACTCTGAATAGCAGGAGACAAACCAAAAGTTGATGATGGGCTTGGTACGACAGTCTAATGTTTATGGACCTTTCCTTTTTACAGAATTCATAATCAATGGTACACTGTTTATACAATTTCTGGAACCTAACTCCTTCTGATGGTAAACTTGACATGATAACCTTTCAACACCATGTCAATATGCAACAATGTTTGGGATTACCCCAACTGCCACTTTTCCAGTTGTTGGACTGGCCGTAGATTGTACTGATGTAACATTTTTGCTTGAGGTTTCATTGAGTCTGAACGACTAATGATTGAAATAACTTTAGTGAAGATACCTCTAAGACTTGCAAAGATTAGCTTATGTAACATGAAATTTGTTCAAATAAATAACCCATGTAGTTTCCTATCTTAGGGGCATTTTTTATCATTCTAGAACAATCAGAAATCTTCTAAGTCCATGTTTCCAGACTTGTTGACCTAAAGGGCCACTACTGTTGATAATTGCAATTTGTAATAATTGCAATTATTAACACCAAATATCAGACTTTTAGCTTTAGTTTTAACCCCTTCCCAACAGGTCACACGCTGAGGTGTCAAAACAAACAGCTCGATCTGTGGCGTGCGTTATGACGCAGCGGAGTGCAAAATCGCTACGAGCCGGTGATTCGGCTTGATGTACCGAACTCCCACGCTCAAAATCAGCATGTTGCCATTGCCATTGGGTTTTTTTGTTTTTTTTTTTCCACCTGTCATCAAGGGTTTAAAATTGACAAAGATATGCTTTGGGGGGAAGGAGGGAGGGAGAGAGAGAATATATATTTACACATGGGAATATATACAAGAACCCCTTGGCAATTATGATGGTAAGTTCCTAAACCTGTTCCTATGTTGCAAAAATTATGGTCTATAATCCTCCCATCATTTTGAAGGCCAGGAGGACAATGATCGAGTACAAATAAGCCTCTCAATGGTTCACAGAATAAATCTCTATAATAAAAATTAAATCATGTACACATATATCTGAGAAAGTAGCATGTGCACTGCAACAATAATGATAATCTTGACAATACAACAGCTGCACTGTTCCTGCCTGGTAATGAGTATGAGGAGGATGGCCACTGCACCAAAAGAGTTTTCTAGTATGACATGGTCTTAATCCAAGATACATAGGTTTTTTCAGTGGCTGTGCGGTCCACCAAACGGGTAAATTGGTATGGGCCACCCACAGCATTGGCAATATGCCGCCATGGCATCATAGTAGATGCCACCCTCGAACAAGGGTCATTTATCTAATTGATAGTTTTGAGTTTACTATATATAAATATATATAATATATAACATATGATTTTATATATTTATATATATATATTTATATATATATATATATATATATATATATATATATATATATATATCCCTTTAACAAAAAGTCATGTCTATAGACGTGAAAACAAACCGCTTGAAATGTGGCATGCAGCGTACCAAAGCACTACGAGGCGGTGATTCACCCGTCACCAAGGGGATTTATACATACATACATACTGATGTATGTCCATATCTTTCATACTACAGCAGCTGGATCATTAATTTTTTTTTTTTCTTCAATATCTTAAACACCAACAAAAGCCGATAAAATAACAGTGTGACCGGAATGTGCAAATAGTAAGTTTGTGAACATGAAGCAACTGCAACGTATATGGAATTCAAATAGTGTAACCATGTCCTTCAACAAACACAGGAATGCATAACCTGAGTACCACAACAAAACAAGGTATCTGTCTCACACCATGCATCTAGCAAGAATGCATAGTTTGCAATGTCATAACATTATGAGAGAGAGAGAGAGAGAGAGAGAGAGAGAGAGAGAGAGAGAGAGAGAGAGAGAGAGAGAGAGAGAGAGAGAGAGAGAGAGAGAGAGAGAGAGAGAGAGAGGGAGGAGAGAGGAGGGAGGGAGGGAGGGAGGGAGGGAGGGAGGGAGGGAGGGAGGGAGGGAGGGAGGGAGGGAGGGAGGGAGAGAGAGGAGGGAGAGAGAGAGGGAGAGAGAGAGGGAGAGAGCGAGGGAGAGAGCGAGGGAGAGAGAGAGGGAGAGAGAGAGGGAGAGAGAGAGGGAGAGAGCGAGGGAGAGAGCGAGGGAGAGAGAAAGGGAGGGAGGGAGGGAGGGAGGGAGGGAGGGAGAGAGGGAGGGAGAGAGCGAGGAGAGAGGGAGAGAGCGAGGGAGAGAGAGAGGGAGAGAGCGAGGGAGAGAGAAAGGGAGGGAGGGAGCGAGGGAGAGAGGGAGGGAGGGAGGGAGGGAGGGAGAGAGGGAGAGAGAGAGAGAGAGAGAGAGAGAGAGAGAGAGAGAGAGAGAGAGAGAGAGAGAGAGAGAGAGAGAGGAGAGAGAGAGAGAGGAGAGAGAGAGAGAGGAAAGAGAGAGAGAGGAGAAAGAGAGAGAGAGGAGAAAGAGAGAGAGAGGAGAAAGAGAGAGAGGAGAAAGAGAGAGAGGAGAAAGAGAGAGAGGAGAAGAGAGAGAGAGGAGAGGAGAGAGAGAGAGAGAGGAGAGAGAGAGAGAGAGAGAGAGAGGAGAGAGAGAGAGGAGAGAGAGAGAGAGAGAGAGAGAGAGAGAGAGAGAGAGAGAGAGAGAGAGAGAGAGAGAGAGAGAGAGAGAGAGAGAGAGAGAGAGAGAGAGAGAGAGAGAGAGAGAGAGAGAGAAGAGAGAGAGAGAGGAGAGAGAGAGAGGAGAAAGAGAGAGAGGAGAAAGAGAGAGAGGAGAACGAGAGAGAGGAGAAAGAGAGAGAGGAGAGGGAAGAGAGAGGAGAGGGAAGAGAGAGGAGAGGGAAGAGAGAGAGAGAGGAGAGGGAAGAGAGAGAGAGAGGAGAGGAGAGGACAGGAGAGAGGAGAGAACAGGAGAGAGAGAAGAGGAGAGGAGAGAACAGGAGAGAGAGGAGAGGAGAGGAGAGAGAGGAGAGAGAGGAGAGAGAGGAGAGAGAGGAGAGAGAGGGGAGGAGAGGAGAGAGAGGAGAGAGAGGAGAGAGAGGAGAGAGAGGAGAGAGAGGAGAGAGAGAGAGGAGAGAGAGAGAGAGGAGAGGAGAGGACAGAGAGAGAGAGAGAGAGAAGGAGAGAGGAGGAGAAAGGGGAGAGAACAGGAGAGAGGAGGAGAGGAGAGAGAGGAGAACAGGAGAGAGAGGAGAGAGAGGAGAGAGAGGTGAGGAGAGGAGAGAGAGGAGAGAGAGGTGAGGAGAGGGGAGAGAGGAGAGAGAGGTGAGGAGAGGGGAGAGAGGGAGAGAGAGGAGAGAGGAGAGAGAGGAGAGAGAAGAAGAGAGGAGAGAGAGGAGAGAGAGGAGGGAGAAGAGAGAGAGAGAGAGGAGGGAGAAGTGAGAGAGAGAGAGGAGAGAGAAGACAGAGAGGAGAGAGAAGACAGAGAGAGAGGAGAGAGAAGACAGAGAGGAGAGAGAAGACAGAGAGGAGAGAGAAGACAGAGAGAGAGGAGAGAGGAGAGAGACGACAAAGAGAGAGGAGAGAGAAGACAGAGAAAGAAGACAAATTGAGAGAAGAGAGAGAGAGAGAGAGAGGAGAGAGAAGACAGAGAGAAGACAGAGAGGAGCGAGGAGAGAGAAGACAGAGAGGAAGAGAGGAGAGAGAAGATAGAAGACAGAGAGAGAGAGAGAGAGAGAAGACAGAGAGGAGAGAGGAGGAGAGAAGACAGAGGAGAGAGGAAGAAAGCAGAGAGGAGAGAGGAGAGAGGAGAGAGAAGACAGAGAGGAGAGAGGAGAGAGGAAAGATAAGACAGAGAGAGAGGAGAGAGGAGAGAGGAAAGATAAGACAGAGAGAGAGGAGAGAGGAGAGAGGAAAGATAAGACAGAGAGAGAGGAGAGAGGAGAGAGGAGAGAGGAGAGAGAAGACAGAGAGAGAGGAAGAGAGGAGAGAGGAGAGAGGAGAGAGAAGACAGAGAGAGAGGAGAGAGGAGAGAGGAGAGAGAAAGAGGAGAGAGGAGAGAGAAGACAGAGAGGAGAGAGGAGAGAGAAGACAGAGAGGAGAGAGGAGAGAGAAGACAGAGAGAAGACAGAGAGGAGAGAGGAGAGAGAAGACAGAGAGGAGAGAGGAGAGAGAAGAAAGAGAGGAGAGAGGAGAGAGAAGACAGAGAGGAGATGAGGAGAGAAAAGACAGAGGACGGAGGAGAGAAAAGACAGAGAGGAGAGAGGAGAGAGGAGAGAGAAGACAAGAGAGGAGAGAGGAGAGAGGAGAGAGAAGACAAGAGAGGAGAGAGGAGAGAGAAGACAGAGAGAAGACAGAGAGGAGAGAGGAGAGAGAAGACAGAGAGAAGACAGAGAGGAGAGAGGAGAGAGAAGACAAGAGAGGAGAGAGGAGAGAGAAGACAGAGAGAAGACAGAGAGGAGAGAGGAGAGAGAAGACAGAGAGAAGACAGAGAGGAGAGAGGAGAGAGAAGACAGAGAGGAGAGAGGAGAGAGAAGAAAGAGAGGAGAGAGGAGAGAGAAGACAGAGAGGAGAGAGGAGAGAAAAGACAGAGGAGAGAGGAGAGAAAAGACAGAGAGGAGAGAGGAGAGAGGAGAGAGAAGACAAGAGAGGAGAGAGGAGAGAGGAGAGAGAAGACAAGAGAGGAGAGAGGAGAGAGAAGACAGAGAGGAGACAGGAGAGAGAAGACAGAGAGGAGACAGGAGAGAGAAGACAGAGAGAGAGGAGAAAGGAGAGAGGAGAGAGAGGAGAGAGACGACAGGGGATTGAAGACAGAGAGAGAGGAGAGAGAAGACAAAGAGAAGGAGACAAAGAGAGAGAAGAGAGAAGAAAGAGAGAAAAAAAAGGAAAGAGAAAAAAGGGAGGGAGGGGGGGAGAGAGAAGGAGAGAGAGAAGGAGAGAGAGAAGGAGAGAGAGAGAGAGAGAGAGAGAGAGAGAGAGAGAGAGAGAGAGAGAGAGAGAGAGAGAGAGAGAGAGAGAGAGAGAGAGAGAGAGAGAGAGACAGAGAGAGAGAGAAAGTTTTTTTTGCATGTAAATGAATTCTCTAGATTTTCATCTTTACTTACCCAAGGATTATTTTCCTAAGACTTGACTGCATACATATACAGATCATAAACCAATAATATCAATTGAATTATGCAAACAATTGACTTCATGGAAGATGGAAAGAAGTCAGTGGGGTTTCCATTCTCAAAGAGTAAAGAATTATCCATTTCTTCCCTCTACACTACTGTAGACTTGATGATCATAATGCAATCTAACCTAAATTATTTTTAAAAATATCAAAATATCTTCAACTTACAATTAAAAAAATATTGCATTATTATTATTATATTACAATATTTTCAATTCAGGACACTTCGTTCTCAGAAGATACAAACATTATCCACATTTTCAATAGCAGATCAACTTCCTGTATTTCCCAGAAAACATGGTTACTGCATGAACAAAAAGTTTCATTTTAGCAACTCCATCTCCAAGCATATAAAAACTGTTCTGAGCAAAAGCTAGAGAAAAACATCCCTGAAAAAAAGTGATTTGAAGTGATTAAGCTCCCAAGTGTTATAATGATGTTTAATTACTCTAAAGAACTTCCTCACATTTAAAAATGCATTTTACCACACCGCTTTCAAAATCCATAAAAAAAAATTGATAGTCAAGAAACCCCCAAACAACTGGAAGTTAGACTTTCAACGAGACATGTACCCTTTCTTCAGCTTTTTTCCTTTCTAGTTTTTGTAGCATTTGCAATTCTCTGTATAGGCTTTCCTTTCGTGGGAACTTGTATCACTGTTGCAAAAAGATGGCATCAGCCTAGTGCTCTTTCCAGGAACCTTAATAATTTCCATAGCCTGATAAGGTCTTGGAATGGTCATTTCTTGGATTTGGAGCCTGCATATATTTCTTCTAAAAGTGTAATTATCTAAAGGAAATATACCAAGTCCCCAGCCCAAACTTGACAACTTGCAGCAGAGTACCATCTGAACAGGCCAACTTGGCAACACCATTAAAAAATACCCAGCTGAAAAAATACTTTATATGAGAAACTGGTTCAATGCTAAAGCCAGTAATATTTCCTTAGGTCCCAGAGAATACTGAAAATATCAGAAAAAAAGTCCTGCGGTTCAGGTTGTACATATATATAGTCAATAGCTTTTAACCCCTTAACGACGGGTCACGTCTATAGATGTCAAAACAAACAGCTCGAAATGTGGCGTGTAGCTGTACGCTGTGGCGGCGCGCCAAAGAACTACAAGCTGTTGATTCGGCTTGATGTACTGAACTCCCGCGCTCAAAGTTGGCGCGTTGCCATTGATCGCCAGAGCGTAGTTTTTTTGTTTTTTTTTAGTTTTCTTCACCCGTCACCAAGGGGTTAAAAGGTATAGCAAACCAGATTTTTCTATCAACTGGGATAATCCAGCCAAAGTAACACATACTTTCCCCATCTTCTGCCCACTCCTCACTCCCACACACCCTTTTTTTTTTTTTTTCAATGTATTGTTCAAAGCCAACAACAACTTCTAGCCAAGCTGAGAGCAGCAACAACTTGGACCACATAAACGAGGTCAACATTCTTGGGTTATATCTTTATGACAAAGACATCAGTACTAAGTAACTATCTTGCGCCACTGTCCTTACTTGAACAATGTCATTGGTTTCTTGCATTACTCCTTTAAGAGTAGCAAAAGAGCTGTATCAACTATTTAAAATTCATAATGCATTCTAAAATATCAACCTTTGATAAGCTTTTAGTATTTTCCTCCTGATGACTTTAGTCATATTTACACAAATAATTGAAAACTACTTATTCCCTCTTATGCAACATGAATTCAGTTATCATGATTCTAGAAAAAAAAAAAAAATTCAAACCAACGGCTCTCAAAAATAGCTGGACCATCAATAAAAAAGGCATTGATATGGTTTGCTCTTTTTAAAGAGAGAAGGACTCCTCGATAAATACTGATTCACTGAATATGAAAAAGTATGAATAATTATTGGCATACTCACCAAGTTCGAAGATGATGTGTTGTGTTGACAATACAGATGGCAGGGACTTGCCCTCTTGCTGTCTTGAGCGCAACACAATGCACTGATATTTCACCATTTCACTTTTACTTCACTTCTCACTTTCACTGATCATTTCTCACTCACTAATATCCCCCACACTATTTCACTAGCCAGGCAAATACTCTCTCATTGATCAATGACTTAGCTCAGGGCTTCAGTCACCTATTAATCTCTTGTGTGAACTTATAGGATCTCCAACACACTTGGTCCTGAATGCTTGAGCGAGTCCATGCAAGACACTACCTTACAAAAAAGTTTATGACCAATACCTTACAGCTAAGCCGAGTCCACATGGTGGGGCCTGGCTCTGTGCCAACCTGCTAGTGAGTGTCACCTACTGCTGGTATATGGACTTGACCCAACCACTCACTACTTTCACTGAAAGTTCATTATACTACTATTTGGATAATGGTCTCTTAAGATATACTGACGGACAAGTCCACTGGGTAGAACTTATTTACCAGCATATATTTACTCTTCTACTATCTGAAGTTCTAATTATCAAAAGGAAACACCTAGTCTATGCCTGCTCTTGATGATGGTAGTTAGGTATTAACTGATGTGGAGGTACGCACTGCACTGGTTATGTTTGTGGTGGGTGTGTCACTCACTAGCCAGGTTGTGTGAGAGAGAAAGGGACAGAGTCCTGTGAGAGGATAGGGGTCCTCAGCACTGGGGTGAGAGACAGAGCGGTAACAAGACACTGAGGGAGTGAGTGGGGCTGACCCACTAGGGGCCATGCCAGTCTCACGTGTTTACCCTGATACTAGCAGAATCCGTGACACGTTGCCACCCACTTACTGACTGTCAGTCCATTTACTGTATTGGATACTGGAGAGTCTTATCTGCTAGTTGCCACTGTTGCCACCATAGAGAATGCTACCATACATCTCCTTCCACAACACAACTTCAACCCGAGACCAGCACTGACTGTTGTTTGTGATGAATACTGAAAAAATTGTCTTGAATCTGTCTAAATACTGATTTCCACTTATTTAAAACTGGGTCATGTGTGCTGTTGCATAATAGAATTATAGGGTTTCATTACTAAATCAGTTTCAAACTGCAACATGTGTGGTGTTATGTAATGTGATGGCCACAGTACTAGTTGTGCACTGGTGAGAGATGAAGCTATCATTACCCAGAGAGCCATCACTGGCAACATCAATATATGTAACTCTCCAAGCCGTGACTGAACCTTGGTGGTAGTGACGCACCTGAAGCTTACGTCCCCTCGGCCCCGGAAGTTTCCACGTTCTCTGGGGCGGCCACGGCGGTCTCCTGCTGGTTGTAGTGGCCGGCGGAGAGGCCCCCTGGCCCGAGCAACGCGTGCTGCTCGCTTGCTTTTGTGCAAGACTGGTGTGAGATTAACCCCATCATCTTTGGGAAAGAGTCGACAAAGCTCCTCAGCTACTCTTGGTTCAATCTCCTACAAATAGAGATAAAGATTCTTTTTGCTTTTCTGCTTGAGTACCTTAAGCATTAAATTTAAGTGAAAAGAGATCCCTTCACTAAAGTTGTTATTCAAGCAAAATACCTTCAGATCTTGCAGACATATATTTTAAAATCTTGCTTTACATCTTCAATATTAAGTTACTCACTTTTTCATTCAATTAAAGCTTTAACACATTTCCAAACAAGTTCATGGAATACTGAAATAATTAATTTAATTTGGGCTTACAGGCACTGATGTTACTTTGAGCATATACACCTTTTCCATATCTTTATATACAAATAATAATAATAAATCTTCATTGCAGTGTAACATGGGTTTGTTCCTTCCTAATAAAGCAAAACAATAGCAGATTAATTGTCAATGAAATTGACAATTTAAAATCAATACCTTACCTTAGGTGAGCAAATTTTAATCTTTGGTCTTTACTGCGATCACATAAGCAATAGCAAACAGGACTTTAGATTGTTCACTTACATACTTCTTGTAGGTTTATAATTTCATTCCTTTGTACTCTATCTCTTCTTTTACATATTACTGTATACACGTATATGAAAAACACACAAACACACACCACACACACACACACACGCACACTTGCGAACAACCGCACGCACACACGCACGCACACACACACACACACTCTCACACTCTCACTCTGTCACACTCTCACTCTGTCACACTCTCACTCTGTCACACTCTCACTCTGTCACACTCTCACTCTGTCACACTGTCACACTGTCACACTGTCACACTCTCACTCTCTCACACTCTCACACTCTCACACACTCACTCTCTCACACTCTCACTCTCTCACACTCTCACACTCTCACTCTCTCTCACATTCTCACTCAGCGTCTTGACAATTTGATTATAAGAGCATCTTACAGGTGACAATGGTTCATTCATATCTGCAATGAGACACCTAAGCAAGATAGATAGAGAGACAGATAGACAAAAATCAACATTCATTCCCTCACAAACAGAAGTCCTCACAAACCTGACTGCTTAATCTTAGAGTAAGAACAATATTGGAGATTCAAATAAACAGGATAAAACATCCAAAAAATAATGAGTGCATGCTGAGTTTCTAAAAAAAGAGTGAATTATAGGTAATAAGAGTAATGGAAAACCAAGCCATATCAGATCTTATAAAATTCATGAGACTTATATCATCCCGATTTACCTTAATACAAGCTTCATTCTACTTTCTATAGGATGCTCAGGAATATTTAAAAAAGAAAACCACAACAGAAGGCATAAAAATCAAATAGATGAAAAAATCCATTTGCACTCTTACCTGACCATCTCTTCCAATCTTCACTGGTTTGCCTTCATTCCAGGGATTATAGAGATGCTGAGTTTTGGTGAAGGAGAGATCCTTCCTGCAAATGCAAAATGCATAATCATTAATACCAGTATGCCTATGTCATATCTATACATATACAAGTGGTATTAGGGAATGTGACATACACAAAACCTATGTATAAAATAGGGGAAAGGTCTTGAGAGTTGGAGAGTGAGAGTGAGAGTGAGAGTGAGAGTGAGAGTGAGAGAGAGAGAGAGAGAGAGAGAGAGAGAGAGAGAGAGAGAGAGAGAGAGAGAGAGAGAGAGAGAGAGAGAGAGAGAGAGAGAGAGAGAGAGAGATATGAATGCAGGTAATGCATACATACACATATATATATATCCCAATGCCGTCGGGGAAAATGAACAAAAAATGGGGAAAATGCTGTGCCCATTTTCTATATTTTTTGTGAAATTTCTGCTCATAGATGGCTCTGCTAGTGCTTAGCCACAAAGGAGTCAATTAGTAGACCTTGTGACCATACGTGATTTGAATTGGCGGGAAAAACGTGTTTTTTACTAGTGCTATGGATATCGATGGTGTTATTTTTATTATAAACATTATAATTATTATAATGTTTTATAATATTAGTAACAGCAAAATAAGATAATGTAAAATATTTCGTAAATCAAAGAAAAGGGTGAACGGGAGAGACGGGCAGTACTCCTAACTGGCTCATTGGTGACTTAGTACAAGTATAGCCATCTATGTGTATAAACAATCAAACAAGTACTAACAGTGGGCAAAGCACGTGTCTACCCGTCGTATCCGTCGGCAAGGGATTAAATATATATATATATATATATATATATATATATATATATATATATATATATATATATATATGTATGTAAGTATGTATGTATGTAAGGGAATAATGCAAAATTGCTAAACTAAAAAAATAAACTTCCCAATAGGTTTGTGCACTCGTGGCGAGCCGCAATGCTCATGGCATCAGGTTCATGTCATCGAGCCTAGAGCCAGATTTTCCCGTGACGGCATGTTTATGTCACCTGCCATGACCCAGATTTTTTCATGATGTGATGGTCACATCCCCCGGATCCAAGGGGTTAATCCTTTTTGAGTCATAGGGCCCTTTAAGAATCTTATAAACACTATGGATCCTCTTTCTCAGAAATATGCACATGAACACAGCTTTGCATGCAAATTGTATAATGTACTTTATTTACTGAGATATGATTGTCTCATACATATATGAGATACACAAAGTATGATTAAACTATAAAGTAAACAATTGAAAAACACACACACACACATGAATGTTAAATTTTTGGACCCTCTGAAACTCATCCGTGGACCCCCAAGGGATTCCTGTACCCAAGTTAACTCTCTTTCGCCGCAGTATACAGCCGCACTCCGCAATTCGAGCAGTTTGTTATGACACTGCGAGGCGTGTCCCGGCAGAAACAGGTTAAGAAACCTTGCTCAAGAGTAATCTCTACCAATTGGTAAATTAGATATACATTTGTGATCTTAATTAAAAAGAGAAAATGTCATTTGTAAGTAGAGAATTACCTGGATATCCAATCCATCTCAAATATTCCCCCCAAAGCACGAGCTGACAATCCTGGAGGCAGAACCCAGGATACTGGGGGAAGGTCTCTTCTTGACTCCCCTGACAGGCGTGCAAATCCTGAAATTGCAAGAATAAATCAGTAAATGAAAATTTACATAGCATGGCAATCAAAAGATAAACCCCAGCATTCAAATTCAGTATTTCAAA
>NC_061826.1:16010161-16027661 GCF_019202785.1 Penaeus chinensis | reverse complement strand
TCATACACATGTAGTGATGCTCACACTGGTGCAGTTTATAATTGTTGTAAATCATACTAGTTTCTTACTGGCCTCCACATGCTTTAATGCTACCAGTGCTCTATCCACCTCTCCACCAAGCATATTCCAGCAAGACTGAGCTTGTGGATCTAACATAGGTGTGGATGGAATCCAGCTAATGCCATTAGCTTACAGACAATGGTCTTGATTTGAAAGGGAAATTGGTGAAATTGACCTATTATAATCTGTTCATAAATAGGAGAATTTTTTTTCTCGTTTACAATAACTAACCAAATCATGGATGAAAAAACTTCAAATTCATTAATCTATCATTTCCAAGTACTAGCTTCCAGTGTTAAAAATATGTGTCCTTCATGTTACAATAATTTAATTCTATGATTAGAGCATTTGATTCAGATATCCTGGGCAAATTTTAATTCACTCTTTTCAAGATCCTATCTTATCTACAAAACTTTATAAGTACACCACACATATGTGCAACAAGTAAAAACTCTAAGGAATACTCTACTGTGTTTACAAAACAGCCAACACAAACACAGCTTCACCTAGACATCCACCACCTTGGCCTCTATATCATTCCCTGGGGACACCACAACAAATCAATATCTGTACTTTGGTCGCTTGATGGTCGAGTACAAGCCCTAAAACACTACTTATTGTGACTGAAGTTCCTGGTGAATAACATCAGGATATTCTCGCTAATCAGGTCATGTTACAGTATTTTTCTGTAATCACTATCCACCTTAAGAACCATTAAATTTGAAATCAACAGACACCTACAGATGACTACTAACCACAGTCAGCACAAACTGACAGCAAAGGATGCTGCACTAGAGGTAAGCTAGACTGAGAGGTCACTCATAAGTGCATCACTCACGAACCATCAGGATTCTATTTTGCTAGTCAGATTGTAGCAGCACATCAGGTCAAACAGCTTATCCTCGCTCTCTCACCAGCAGACACTTCTTGCAACTCACTACCGAGACTCTCACTGCTCTCTGATTGGACCGCAGGCTCCTCTCATTCCCTGTTCAATTACAGAGCCCATGTGTATTTAAGCTTCAGGATCTGGAACCAAGGGCTGCCAAGACCAAAGGAGCCTCGCTGGCTCCCCTGTAGAACTCTTCACCCACAGCACCCAGCCCAACCAGTGGGAACTCACACCCACTCAACGACTCCCTAAAGAGACAATGACTAATTCAAGGAGTACATACATCCCCATCGACTATAAGCATCAGCATTCCAGAAGGTTGGGGGCAACAGACCTCCCATATGGAGGTTATGGAAGCATAGACCACATAACAAAATTTTTAAATACCACAATCTAAGCCTGTCATTTCCTAATGAGACCTCATACCATCTTCACCTACCAGGTCTTGTGTCATTACTATCACTATTTATCAATAACAATATTCACTAAAAATGCAGAAGAAGAAGCATGAGGAATTCACTGCTGCCAAATCAGATGGTTTTGATGGTTTGGCTAAAATATTTTGCTCATAAGCCTCAACCCCTTCAACCCGTTACTGCCGAGTCACGTGTATAGCCATCATAACAAACCGCTTGATCTGCCCGATCTGATCTTGGAATACAAAAATAAGTAAATGGAGGGAAAGGAAGGGTCTGCCAGGACAAACCACCAACTTAAATGGTTAATGTTACCGAGAGCAATACACAGAGATGGAGGGAAATGGACACTGCAATATTATACGAAATAGAGTAATAAACAACACAGGTACAGCTGCTCCAGCCTCGTATTGACTACATATTTCCACGATAGATGTTCCATGGGGGAAACAGATTCTTGTTAATAACAGTTAATGGTCCTCCTGTTTCAGTGAGGTGTCCTCTCCACATCAGCACTCCGAGACTCGGGCCCCTCGCCCCTCGCGGCCACAGTTCCTGGTGCCCTTTCTCCTAGCTGCCTCCCAGTGCTCATGAAGAAGGCAGGGAAGGGGCCGTTAGGGGGTCGCGGGAGACCCTGGTTTGGGGACGCCCTCTGCAGGTGCGTCGCTCTCGGTGGCAAAACCCGACTTCCATTCCGATATTCTGGTTTATTTTCTTGGCATTTTATCCCCGACCGAATCGGCCAAAACAAACGCCTCATTTCGGGATCCAAAGAGACGACAAAGATCTCCAAGGACTCATTCCCCTCCAGCCCTTCCTTCCTTTCCTTTCCGACACGCCGGCCGAAAAATACCTTCAACCCTCGGAAATCATCGCAAGGAGAGAAATGAACGAGAAAAACAACGGCGAGGGAATCCCTTGACAGCCACAGAAGGCCCTCTCGCTTCGGCCTCCTTTGAATTTCTCTCTTTCCCCTTGCCTTGCCCCTCCCTCACTTACCTTTGATCTCGTTATTATCCTCACTCATTGTAGCCCGCGTCTTTGACTTCCTTCGGGCTTATTTCGGCTCCTCCCGGCGGCGAAAGAGGAAAATTCGGAAGCAAAATAATCTTCTTCTCCGACAAAGCTGAAGTCTCGCGACGTCTCGAGATCGGCGAGATTCCGCGAGATTATATATTTTTTAATTTTAGCTTTTCGTCTGTTTGCTGGATATCTGGAGCTATTTTATGCTTCAATTTATTTTTCATTGTTGTTTTACTCGCTTGGACTGCAGTGAGAAAGGATTATTAAATTCATTGATTTCGCCCGCACCAGGGATGCCAACTGAACCTCAACTTCGCCATTATTTTTTCACCTCGGCTTAATTGCTCCTTTTCTCTCCTTTGCGCCAACAGCAGAGTATGTTCATGTGGAATGGAGAACATATTGCCTTTTCTATTTTCGTTTTTTTTTTCAACCGACTTCATCAGTTTTTGCTTATAGTAAAATAATAATGATAATAAAAATAATGATAATAATGAAGGACTACGGTGCCAATTTATATACATCCTATAAAATTATTAAATATTCCTGCCAGTTCCTCACTATCAAAAATACTTATAACTTATTAATAAATAAAGTCAATACTTGTAGGAAATCTTAGCGGTCACGCAGATTTGTAATCGATAAACAGTTGAGGAGCAAAGGTGGCTGAAGCAGTCAATGGGCAAAATTAACTTATTAAAACTGCATTTTAATGTTTTATTGATACAATTACCTGACACACGCTATGACACACGTTTCTAATACATCCAAGGGGATCCTTACATTTGCCGAGTTGCCAGCAAATTTGTGAGCAGGCACATTCTCTCGCAAAGAATTGTATTTAAAAAGTCAATCCTTGACGTTAACCCCTTGGAATAGAATAAGAAGTATTGTGGCATGTTAAAAAATGGTAAAATGGTAAAAATTAATGACTAGCGATAAATTTTATTGCTTATGCGCTGAAAAGTAGCAGAGAATATTGAAAGAAAACCGCGGAATTTGAATGCCAAATCGGTGTCAATATTTTAATAATTCTTCTTTTTCTCTTTATCGTATGAAAAAATCTGCACATGGATATAGAATTAGACGAAAAAGAGAGAGAAAATGGTAGGTATATATCAAATGGAAAATAAAGAGATAGGAGGGAAAGCCATAAGGAATATTGGGCACAGCAGACCTAGGGATGTCACACACACACACACACACACACACACACACACACACACACACACACACACACACACACACACACACACACACACACACACACACACACACACACACACACACACACACACACACACACACACACACACACACACACACACACACACACACACACAGACACACAAACACACACATATATATATATTTATATATATACATATACATATATATATATATATGTATATATATATATATATATATATATATATATATATATATATATATATATATATATATATATATATATATATATATATATTTATTTATTTATTTATATATAAACATACATGCACATGTGTGTGCGTGTATTCATTGTCTTGAAACACCAGCATGCTGAAGAAAAATATATAGTAATAGAATTTCAGCATTTGCGTTGCGCGTTTGCCGTTTGCCATCTGCTTGAGCGCCGTCTCCGTGTTGCCATTTCTACGCAGAGATCATATTTATTACGGGAAGAATGTAAACAAAGTGTGATGCAGCGTAAGGAAGCGACACTCGAGTCCCAAATGCGCGATGGTACTGGTATCTGGCAACATTCTGAGTCATTCACCTTTGAGGGTAATGATGCCGCCCAAGATTATTTCTTTAACCGTTTTATTTTAATTTTGTGAGTAAACTTTCAGTGTCATCTGGAAGCTATCGATAGACATTTATAACGAAGACTACAACAAATGTTTGACATAGTGATGAAATCAATACGAATTAAATTTGTGGATTTCCTCCATTTACTGAACTATACACATATATACAAATTCACTTTCTGCCATAACAATGTTATTGATGTAAATGCGTATGAATACTGCTTGTGCGTTTAATATGTGTTTGGTATGCTTAAACTTCAACATAAGATTATGCAACAGATCTTGAGAAATCTGCGCATGCCCAGTTTCAGACTTGCCAATGACTCACCATGGCAATTCATGAGTTGAATATCAAATTGTTGCGTTCAATAATTAGACTACAGCACTTCACATTCCATAGTCAAGTGTCTTGTACTTGCTCGTACACTGAATCATTCCTTGTTTATTGATATTCTTAATTTAACTGTATGGGCTTATACAATAGATACCATGTGGAGAGCGGAAATTCTTATCTTTTTACAGCAGACTGCTTTACCTCACACACGCACCGGCACGCGCGCCTCAGTGGACATTTTCTTTCCTCCTTATTCTTAGTCGGTAACCTATAAGGTGGATGAGGGATGCTTATGGAATTAAAATGCACACACACACACACACACACACACACACACACACACACACACACACACACACACACACACACATCTATGTGTGTGTGTGTACGTATTTATGTATGTATGTATGTCTATACATATGCATATCAAAAACAAATGTGCGTAGTCAGTCCAAGAACCGCCGGTTTTTTCGTCCATTCTCTAATTCAAGTCAAGTTAGTGCCGCTTATGCCCCCTAGATGGCGCTGCTACGCTCGCGGAAATCGTCTGCAGTTTCTCGCCGACCTGATCTTCGAGATTCCTGCCTCGGAATCGATGTTTCTTTCTGAATTTTCGTATTTTTGAAGTTTCCAAAATGAAATCTCTACTAATATGTATCGGCGTTTTTTCTCTGATGCAAAGTACCGCGGCTGATCACGTGAGTATAACTATAACTCTCTCAGTGGATGAATTTCCTGTTTACTGTTAGTCATAATTTGTAATTACAGGCTTCATGATCTATATATTTCTATTTACACTTCTAAAAAACCTTCATTTTCATCTAAGTCGAATAAAGGTCTTGTCTGTAAGAGTAAGGTCTAAACTTCCAGTAGCTAATTTCCATGTTTAAGAGAAAAAATGAATGTCTGGTATAGTTCCACCCAACCCAGCTGCATAGGCCTAGGCTGGAATTCTGCTTTTGAACTTCATTATCCGTTCTGTGAAAGGGAATGGCAAAGAGCAAGGGGTTGGCTAGTTATTTTTTAGTTGCGATGGAAGTACGTAGAAAATAAGTTTCTTAGATTTATTTGCCTTGTTGATTGCATGTCTTATTTTCTTTTTAAATGATGGCTGGGTGAAACGACCCTTATCGGCAAGGCTACATAGAGTGGACTTTGAAGTTAGATGGGTGAATGATTAAAAATCATATATAGTGGCTTTCGAGGTAGAAATTTTTATCATATTAATGCAGGCTGTTTTCCTTACTAGTCAGCTTTCTCAGCCATTAAACGCCAGGTAAATTTTGTCTGTAATGGAAAGAATGGCAGAAAGCATGATTTTTTTTCTGTCTATGGCATTTCCTTCACAAAATGATAATAAGAAAGTTTTACAACATGAAATTCTTTGGTATTCTTTTACAGGAAAATGCTACGACACTGTCATAGGGAAAGGGGAAAAATACACTCACTGCTACATGAAATAATCTGTACAGGCAAAGAATGATGTCAGATAGGAAGAAAATAGATTGCAATGAATGCCACACGAAGAGCAAGTCTATGCTGATTGGGTGGTGTCTGGGATCAGGGTCTCCAGTAGGGAAATATGGAGCACAGATGAGGGTCTGAGGAAGGATTTCAGTTTATATGGCAATGTTTGTGGAATCCAAAAGTGCTTGGAGTAATAGTTTACCCATACTTTCATGTATATCCTCCTCATCCTCTTTCTCTCTTTCTCTTTCTCCTTCTCCTTCTCCTTCTCCTTCTCCTTCTCCTTCTCCTTCTCCTTCTCCTTCTCCTTCTCCTTCTCCTTCTCCTTCTCCTTCTCCTTCTCCTTCTCCTTCTCCTTCTCCTTCTCCTCCTCCTCCTCCTCCTCCTCCTCCTCCTCCTCCTCCTCCTCCTCCTCCTCCTTCTCCTTCTCCTTCTCCTTCTCCTTCTCCTTCTCCTTCTCCTTCTCCTCCTCCTCCTCCTCCTCCTCCTCCTCCTCCTCCTCCTCCTCCTCCTCCTTCTCCTTCTCCTTCTCCTTCTTCTCCTTCTTCTCCTTCTCCTTCTCCTTCTCCTTCTCCTTCTCCTTCTCCTTCTCCTTCTCCTTCTCCTTCTCCTTCTCCTTCTCCTTCTCCTTCTCCTTCTCCTTCTCCTTCTCCTCCTCCTCCTCCTCCTCCTCCCCCCCACCCTCCCCTCCCCCTCTTTCTCCTTCTCCTTCTCCTTCTCCTTCTCCTTCTCCTTCTCCTTCTTTCTGTCTTTCCCTCCCCCTCCTTCTCCTTTTCCTTCTCCTTCTCCTCCTTCTCCTTCTTGTCCTTCTTTCTGTCTTTCCCTCCCCCTCCTTCTACTTCTTCTCCTTCTCCTTCTCCTTCTCCTTCTCCTTCTCCTTCTCCTTCTCCTTCTCCTCCTTCTCCTTCTTGTCCTTCTCCTTCTTGTCCTTCTTTCTGTCTTTCCCTCCCTACCTCCATTTTCATTCTGTTAGCTCTCAGAATTAGTGATATCCATGCCTTTAAACTTTTACAGGAGGTATCTGCATCACAGTTTTTAAAAGGAAAAACTCACACAAACAACTGGGCTGTTTTGGTTGATACCTCTCGCTTCTGGTTCAACTACCGACACGTGGCAAATGTGCTGTCAATGTATCGCTCTGTCAAAAGACTTGGGATCCCAGATAGGTAAGTGCAAATTAGTCTGACATGTGGACGTTGATAAACTAAGTTACAGATTAAATTTGATCAGGCCTTTGCTCTGGAAGGCTCTGTTTACTGTGTTTTTCTTTTGTTAATTTTGCTGGCTTCATTCATCTGAGATGAAGTCCTGTAATTGCAATGGCAGAGAGAAAAATACATGTATTCAGCAAGGTCTAGCATGGGCTTGTCTGTCAGCATATCACCAGGGTGGGCTCATTCTTCCTCAAATATTTATCAGTTTCTTTAGGCATGGAGGATACTGTAAGCATTAGAGCCACTCATGGTGTATCTTTGATAAGCAGTTTTGGGTTTACCTTCCCATTTTGCATATTGTTTCTAAAGCCAAAAGAGTTTTTTAAGTGTTATTTAAGAGCACCGCCAGGACTTACCTTTTCTCCATCTCCGTTTAGTCCTTATTTCAAGATTCAATTTAAACTTTCATCTAGTAAGAATTATTATTTGGTAGGGTATTTTCCAATTTTCTATTTATTTGTTTCAGTCAAATCATCCTGATGGTTGCAGATGACATGGCATGTAATCCTCGCAACCCAAGACCTGCAACTGTGTTCAATAATGCACAACAGCATATTAATGTTTATGGAGAGGATGTTGAAGTTGACTACAGAGGATATGAGGTAAACTTTATGAGGTCATTATAAGTTCATTATTTTTTCAACATAATGCTAGGGCCAGACTGTAATAATCAACTATCCATTACATATATATATATATATATATATATATATATATATATATATATATATATATATATATATATATATGTGGCGAGATGATGTTAAAATGTAAGCTTATCGTGCTAATGTATCCTCCAAATTAGAATTACCATTTCAATCTGCTCTTTATGTTTATATAATGTCTTTGTTTTTAGGTCACTGTTGAAAATTTTGTTCGGCTTCTTACTGGCCGTCTAGCTCCCAGCACTCCAAGATCAAAACGCCTCTTGACTGACGATGGATCGAATATCCTTATATACATGACTGGCCATGGCGGAGATGGTTTCTTGAAGTTCCAGGATTCCGAAGAAATTACAAATGTTGAATTAGCTGATGCTTTTGAGCAGATGTGGCAGAAGAAACGGTAAGTTGTAAGTTTAGATGGCATTCTAGAACTTTTGCATTAGTTTTATAGTTGTTGCAAAGTGTAACTGAATACATTTTTCTGTTGCAGGTACAATGAAATCTTATTTATTATTGATACCTGCCAAGCTGCCTCTATGTATGAACATTTCTATTCTCCAAACATTTTGGCCATTGCATCAAGTCTTGTTGGTGAAGACTCACTCTCGGTAAGCCAAATCTGGAATTGTGGAAAATTATTTTGAGTAATAGCATGTGCCCACTGTAGATTATCATGACATCCAGTGACTGTTAACCTACACTCTGGTAAAGTGATGTGCATCAAAGGTATGAATGAGGGAAAAAAAAGTAAACAATTTGTTCCCTTGATGCTACAAGGTTAGGTACACTGCAACCTTAGTGTCTTGCAGTGTATATTTCACAAATGAACATGAAGAAACAAGAATAAAAGAAGAGATAAAAAGATAATGACAGTCACGTCTTGATCTAATATAATTATGTCTTTTAGTTTGTTAATGTTTTGAATTGATTTCATAAGTATTATGATATATCATGTACTATACTTTCATTTGTGGCATAAAAACAATTTCTATTCTGTCTAACACTTGCTTTTAGTGATGACTTAATTATCTTTCATCCCTTATACTAATAGGATGATTTTTATTATTGTGATATATCTTATATTGTACCTTTACATATGAAATTATAGTGGTAATAATAATACTGTTTCATCACACCTCCAGCATCATGTAGACCCAGCTATTGGAGTCTACATAATAGACCGTTTCACATACTATGCTCTTGAATTCCTTGAGAGAGTGACTCCTGACAGCAAGAAGACATTGGCTCAGTTTGTAAGTTGAATTGGTTTTATGCTTTTATGATAAGATCCTTTAAAATTTGCATGCTTATATGTTGTAATTTGATGCTATTGTCTTATTATTTTTATTTTTTTCTCATTTTAAAGATACACTGGATTTAGTTGTGTTAATTTTGAATTTTATTTAAAGAAACCTATCTTTGTATTGATACAGATATTGATGTGTTGAATTTATGTTTCTATTAACAGTACATATATATTTTTAATTTTTTTTTTCAAGTGATTTATACTTGGGAAGTAGACTTGTCTTCCTCCTCTGTAGTGATTTTTTGTTTTGTTTTGTTTTGTTTCATCCTTATGATAAATAAATCATACTTCACTTCCTTGTGAAAATGTAGGTAATGCACTATTAGACTATTAATTTTTGCAGTGGTTCCTTATATAATTTTATCAGGTGTTCAAATCAATGGGAGCACAGTTTTCAGTCTTGAAGTTCCCTCTGTTAATATCAGAGACATATAACAGTTTTTATGCTTGGCTGTTTATTCTGAGCTTTGTTGCTTATATGATCTATATACATATGATTGTGTGTCAGAGATTTAGATGTGTATGTGTGTGATTCTTATATTTCTTTGCCTTTTCTAGCTGCAAGTGTGCCCAAAGCAAGTCTGCATCTCTACAGTTGGTGTTCGGAGAGATCTGTACAAGAGGGATCCAAATAATGTCCTAATAACAGAGTTCTTTGGGTCAGTTCGAAACGTAGAACTTACAAATCAGCTTCTGGATCTTCCCCTGTGTGAAAGGGCTGATCAGCTTCAGATAAATGACTCCATGTAAGCAGCTGGTGAACTTATATTATTGTTTAGGCAGTAAGATATTTAAACTGAAGCATGTGTTTTAAGTGTGAGAAACTTTAATTTTTGTATCACATTGTAGTGTTAGTGTGCATGTGTATACTTGCCAAAAAAATTATGTTGTTAATTATTTATTAACGTGTTATTTCTTTCTCAGCAATGTTATTATAAAAGCCATTTCATTTTTACAGAGACAGTGAACCAAGAGATGAAAATGTCAAGGCTCCAAAGAAATTAGTTTTTGCTAATCAGCTGCCTCTTCATCGAGCATCATAGATAACCAGTTTGAGTCTGCGTTAATAGTCTGCATGCTGCAAATGCTGGTTTTTGTGGTTAGCAGTTTTTTTGTTATTAATTTCCTAAAATTGAAAACTAAAATAAACTTGCAAAGAATTTTTGGTGTAATGATAATGAAAAGAGGAGAACTTGAGGTTCGTATTGTCATTTTGATCATCTTGTTTTACATTGATTTTTGACAGCCTTGTAACTATGAAGTTGCTTAGTATGATGTGCTTAAATTCAGAAAAATAATATAAATACAAGGGACACATATTATGAAACATATAGTTGGTACAAATATCCTTACCTATAAGTGCAAATGAGTAAAAAAAAGAAAAAAAAATGCTTTTCATTTCAGACATAATATTTGATATTTTTGACATGTGAGGTATATTGTTTTATTCAGAAAATCATACTATATGGCTTCTAGGGCTTATTACTTAAATTCTTTGGAAATACTAGATATGATAATAAGGTAAAGAAATGCTTGTATTAGCATTATGAATTTTTCTTGATAATGCTCAGCTGTGATCATAAACTTTTCAAAAACATATAAGGAATGTGTGTTGTGTATGAGTACATTGAGAGTTCATACTTTATAAGGTTCCTTTTTTACTTTCTATGTATGAATGTGAATTGCTGCTGAAAACCAAACATTTAGAAGACACTTCTTCCTGTTTTTAATAGTGATGAGTTTGATCTCAATTTATTTAGGAGACTACTTTCTTTTCTCAGTACACATTTTTGGCACTGGAAGGATTATTTCAGTAAAATGATTTACTTATCTTCCATATTAGCAGGCATTACCATTCATTTTTAAAACTGGGGTAATAGAAGCCATAGACTGTAACCACAAGGCTTTCCCCAGAATACTATGTTTTATCATAGAACAAATGTCTTTTCTGCACATATTTCTCTATAACTTTGTTTCCAATGTCTAGTTTCCTTAGAAATATAAATCCAATACCTTCATTCAGGGATATACCGTTTTTTACTCCCTTGACTGGAGAATAAAATATTCTGGTCATGTTTTTTCTTATTCAACTTTCTTTGGAATGGACATTGATTATAAGGTTTACATGTAAAGTACTATTCTTTATGCTTTAAAAAATGAATATATAGTACTTTGTGGTGTTACTATGCTGAATCACTTCAGCATAAAGCATAGTAAAATAAAGTTAATGATTGTATTGGGATGTATTTCTCATTTTTCATTTTTGTACACATTTATAAACAATTTTATATTTCTTATGAAATTATAATGATAGTAAAACTAAGGAAGAAATCATGCTGTAGATAATTTTGTCTAATTTGAAGATAATCTTATTTTGTGAATATGTTTATTCTGTATATATAAACCCCAGGTTTGTGTTGGGAAGATGTACATGTACTTCTATCACTTGTGATTAAAATAAAAGACGTGTAAAGCTAATACCATAATTATCATTTACCCAAAATTGTTTGCTTTTTTTATAAAAAATTATTCCATGATATTTTGTCTGTCTGTCTCTCCCTCCAGACAGATACATGCTTAAAGGTGTGACCCTTTACAGGAGAGCGTTCTAGCAAAGAATAGTAAGCTTTAATTGCTATGTGGTTCTCTAAGAAGGAAAATTACATGAAATTATAGCTAGAATGTTAAAATTTTAAAAATGTCTAAAATGGAAATTTCCACTTCTCATTTTTGCTCTTAGTTGGTTTCTGAATTTCTTATATCAATTACCTAGAGGTATTTTTTGGTCTTACAGTCTTACAGAAATGGTACCACAACACCCCTCACCCCAAATATGATTATTCAGATAATAATTCATGTTAATATTGGAGAAAAAAACTTGTTCATGGAAATTTTCAGTTAAAGAATGTGGATATGTACTGAAATAAATAAGAACACATGCAAGCATTTCATCTTTATTTTATAATCACTGAAAGAAAATTTCAGTAATAAATTAAACTATACAACCAAGTAACATGAAATATTTCAAAATTAAGTTTTCATAAGAATGGAGAATGAGATTCAACTGGAACAAAATGAAAGCAATTGGATACAGAATGAGTTAAGAGCAAAGAATATTACACCTTTTATATATATATATATAAAATATAAATATTTTAACCATTCATTGCACAAACTTTTCATTCTCCTCATCTTCTATGTACAGAGAGTAAAGGAAACAACACACTCCCAGCTGTCCACACAAATCATGAGGCAAGACGAAGAAGGATAAGTAGTCATGGGCTGACTCCATGTCTTCTCTTCTTCCCTCATTCTTTATACATAACACTCCTCATATTCAGACCATTTGTATGTGATATACTTTGTAGAATGTCATACATTCCTTTTTGATCTTTACCTTGAAGTTCTCCTCAAGATATTTTCTTGGGAGAGAGTCCTGCCTCATTTCAGCTTCCCCAAACCTTGCTATGGATTCATTCATAAAATTACACATAGCAAGGTACACAGTTCGTTGAGCAACAGCATGTTACATGGGGAAGTATAGTGCAATTACTGGGTAAACTTCAAAAAAAAAGTATTGGAGGTAAAACAGAATGAATATCCAGAGTGAAAATTAACAAGTTTCTCTAAAAATATATTCAATATACATAAATATATCTGTTGACGGAAACTTCTTGTATCAATAATAAATATTTTTCTAAAGAAAAACCAAATGTGTAAGTACTTCGTAACCAGCAGTACTTTTCTTATAATTCCATCTTTAATGTTAAGAACTATCACAGCTTCCAATGAAATGTAAGATAAAATAGCATTTGTGAATTGCTTGGGCAGATGTTCCCCATTTACATGATAAATATAATGTTCTCAAAATACTTGATAACCTTTTCAGAGTATAATGATACAAGGAAGACAAATGCCTCATAAAGTTTGAAGTAAAAAATGCCAGGGCCAGGTTTAACTGTGATATGTCAATGCAAATGATAATGTAAAAGAGAAATAAAAAATCCTATTTTTGTTGTTGAAGCCCCAAAATCTTTATGATGACTTTATATGCTATTTATACTGAATTTCTCTATTAAAATCCTTAAATATCCATGCTGTAATAAAAATCCAGGACAAAAATTGCAAAAGTACTTCCTGTATCGTAAAAACCCAAGGGTATTTTTCATTCCCTTTGTTGTCATGGTATTATCTATTATATATACATACATACATACATATATAAATATATATATATATATATATATATATATATATATATATATATATATATATTTACATTTATAAATATGCCTGAGCACATAACAATTTATATTCATTTTAAAAGATTCAGTTGAACTTTATGTGTTGATAAATAAGCACATCATATTTACAGAAATTTTCCCAATATTACTTATTAAAAATCAGTCTGATGTGCTATTCACTTAGCTTCAAGAATTTTTAGTAACTACACCTTGAATGAATAACATCTGCCTAACTTGTAAGTGCCTAAATATTACATCCAAACTTGCCTATGGCCACACTGACAAAGCCACGAAATGTTTTAACATTTTGTAATTTCTGGCCCTTGCACTAATTCTTTACTGTTTAATCAATAAAATAAGAGTAATTATGTAAAATCATTAAACAGAATTAAAACAAGAAGCATCATTATACCACAAGTACACCAATAAGAAAAAAAAGAAAGGAAAAAAGAAAGAAAGAAAGAAAAAGGTTTCGTATGACAGAAATCCCAATTATCTTAGGACTCTACTATTGTATATCACCTCATGAGTTCACAGAAAAAGCATTAATGCTGCCAGGGAACAACTGATCAATTTGTTTCTTTTTTCTTTTCTTTCTTTTTTCAGAAAATTCTACCTCAGTGGTGGTTGTGGAACTTGTCTTTCCTACGCAATCAAAATTTACACAAACATGAGATGGAGATCAACATATCATAATCACCAAACTCTTAAAATAGAATTTTGAGTTAAATAAACTATCTATATATAATATATGCATTTATATAATATCGATTTTTTTAGTGTGAAATGATAATCCTGATATATACTAAAAATAAAAATATACATATTCATGTTTATACACACACACACACACACACACACACACACACACACACACACACACACACACACACACACACACACACATACACACACACACACACACATATATATATATATATATATATATATATATATATATATATATATGTATATATGTATATATGTATATATGTATATATATGTATATATATGTATAAATATGTATATATGTATATATGTATATATGTATATGTATATATATATGTATATGCGTATATATATATATATATATATATATATATATATATATATATATATATATATATATATAAAATTTGTGTGTGTGTGTGTGTGTGTGTGTGTGTGTGTGTGTGTGTGTGTGTGTGTGTGTGTGTGTGTGTGTGTGTGTGTGTGTTTCTAAAATGTTCAGAAAAAAGTTTAAACAGGCACTCCATCCACAAACTCTAACTGATTGCAAATACTGAAGATGGCAGCATCTCTCCATATCCATTACACTTCAGCTTATCCACTTACCACAAAACTAGCACAATGTATGCCTTCAATGTTAACCAGTACTCATACCATCAGTCAAGAATTATATAAAAAACATGCATTGTGTGCAACAAAAATCTCCTACATATGAAGACACTTTCACATTTATTGTTCCGCTGTTACGAAATGGGATCATCGCTCTATCTCATGGCTGAAGACCTGGAAGCTACAGCTGCCACTAAGGCTGCACCACGACCACTTCCGTCCTCTGACAACATTAGGTCAAACTGGAAAAGAAAGATTGATCTTAGCCTTTGTTTTCCATTTGTTAGATATATTGGTCAGTGATAAAACCTACTTGTATGGATAATGCTTCTAACAATCTGCATATCCCTTTATTACTGGAAACTATTTAGACTTTAACTAAAAGTATCTCTATGGTCTGCTTATTTGAAATGATTAAACAAAAACATGTAAACACATTCTTCTAAAATAGACTTTGAACAGATCTCAAAATATCAATAACAAAATGTACAGAAATCTTTACCTTGATTCCAGGCTTGATGAGCTGTGATACCTGCTCCACCATAAGGTTGTGGAAGTGTGGGTGGAAACGGTAAACGGATCCATCCACAGCTACAGATACACTTTCTTCATTAATACGGTTAAGGAGGACAGCAACACCTGCTCCTGCTAAGTATGCTGCTCGCCGAGAAACACACTCGCACACGTGACGGACATTTGCACAGTCAGCATCAGTGGCGTTGTTAAGACCAAGTTCCTCCAGAATAGCATAGCAATTATTGAAGTCTCCATCTTCATCACTAGAAAGTGGTAAAAGCAAAGCTGTAAATATTCTCAGTCCATATACATATGATCTTAAACCAAATACTTTTATGAATCTGTGGAGGCATCCAAATATAGCTGCCTTATGTTGTAGTAATTTCTGTATTCACTTGAAAGTCCTAGCATGAAAATATTCTCCCTATGTATTTGCAGCCAAAGTTAACTTCAACAATGCTCCCCATGTGATTTCCCATAAAACTTATTTCTATCACTATTTTTATAATTTCAACAAGATATATGCATAATGCATCAAGATGACATAAAATACACCAAAAGGCACACAACAGATCTGCCATTGGTTCTTGCTAATAACTAACACCTATAAGCATATTTACAAACCAATTTATTATATGAAACATGAAATAAAAATGTATTTCCACAACTGAGATACAGTACTTTTTCTCTGGTAATTTGTGCATGAAGTTTGGATGATATGGAAATGATAATATTCTTCAATAAGTCCTGGGAATGCAGAAGAGAAGATTAAAAAAATATAACAAGCACTGCTGAACTCATGGCAAATGTAATACCTGATTTTTAATCTTTTTTTGAAAGATAATATTCCTTTGAAGATAAACATACCTTTCAATCTCTGAGATGTATTTAGTGAAGAAAGAACCTTTCTCTTGCAAAATATCTGAAGTTTTTCCATCGAAGAGCAGGCCCTCTGCCACCAGCCGCACGATAACCTGCCTTGCAATTTCTCCCATGTACATACCGCTAATCATTTTCTCAAACCTGTGGAACAGAAACATATTATATTGTTGTCAATATTGAGATTGATACTGATCACAATTCTTTATTCTTTATACATGTGAAAAACAACTCATACTACAGTAAAAAATACTTACAGCTGCTTTCCTGGGTTCAAAGACTCTCTGTCAATTGTGTTATCATATTCTGTGCGGATTAAGTCTAAACATCCATTGTCTCCAAATGCACCCCATTCAGTATTGATTATCACCTGTTGGTAAACAAAAATAATTAAGAAACATTCTTCTTTAAAAGACATAAGCAGACTAAAAGATTTGATACAAAATCACTTTGGAAGTGCACACACACAAAAAAAAAAAAAAAAAAAAAAAAAAAAATATATTCATGAGTACATGCACATATTCCTGTACATTTACACATTCAACCACCAAATAGAATATAAATCAACATGCTTTATGTACACATAGAACCTAGCAACTAAATAGCTTTTTTAAAAAAATACTTACACCCAAGAATTCAACATGTGAATCATCCTTTTGTGAACAAATGGTAAAATACAAATGGGAGTGTTATTTTCACTTTCTCTTCTTGATAACAATCTAAACCTAGTTTCTTCTACCCTTGTGTTCATAAAAACATATTCCATTTGTGTTAATATCTTTTGTAACCAACTTTGTTAAGATATTTCTTCTAAAACTTAAACGAGAAGAGTTTTTACCTGGTGTGGCTCTTCTAAATCCCCGTTCCATAGCTCTACCTTCTCTATCTTCTCCATGTAGCATGCATTTGTACCAGTGCCTGCAAGGAGCAAAGCAAAAATCAGAATGCTAGAAGGGGAGGCAGAGCAGGAAGAGGAGTAAGAGGAGATGAAGGAGGAGAATTAGGATGAGGAGGAGAATAGGAGATGGAGGAGGAAGAGGAGGAGGGCAAACAAGAAGCAAATGTCTCTGAAGTGGACAAAAGGACAAAAGGTAAATACTTGAAGAAATATGTATGATAAAAATATATTGCCATAGATTTCATCATATCTAGCATTTACCTTATTCAAAAAAAGTAATTCTAAAGAATATCTCAATTTTCAGCTAACAATTTAGATTTCTTCATCACCTATTCACACAATCATTAAACAACCATTACTTACCGACAATCAAACCAACTCGACAGTTATGATTCTTCCAGGCACATGACATGAGGGTACCTGTGGTGTCATTCAGAACA
>NC_061826.1:15995161-15997661 GCF_019202785.1 Penaeus chinensis | reverse complement strand
ACAAAATTAGAGTGGCAGACAGAAAAGCTAGGTACAATATATATGTGTGCACATACACACATATCTGGGTAGATACATAAACGTAAACAGACAGAAAAAATAAAGGCGGTCAGAGACAAGTACACGACAGGGTCTCGGCCGAGGAGGAAAACCACTGGCGGCGCGGGATTTCCGTCGGGTTGTCCCCGGGTCGTGAAGGTTGAGCCCAAGCGCAGAACTGCCCTCGAACTGCCTCCCGGTGGGCTGCATGGCGACAGACCGAGGGCGAGGCTGAAGGCAGATCGTGAATGGGAGAGACACGCCCTACTCGAGCTCTCAGCCGCACAAGCAAGTCCATTGAGCGCCGCCGCGAGATGCCACCGTCAGCGCCGTAGAAGGCGCGTTGCAAGATGACGGAAGTGCAGATCTCTGCCTATCGCTCTTGCTCTCTCTTCCCATGCATAAATACGTGCAGACACGCATGCACATATATGTATATATATACACGCATATGTAGGCTTTGATATAAATGTAAATGCAATTAAAATAAATAAATAGATGAATAAATAAACGTGTACACTACATATTTGCATTGCAGCACATGATGACGAATTCACTGTCTGGGAATCCAGCCGCAGGACAGGAAGTACTCTTGGGACGCCGTGCTTGATAAGCAAACACAAAGTATCGTATACATCAGCTGATCTGATGTAGTTCAGTCAATAATCAGTATAAATTCCCCATATATATCATACGAGTCGTAACTGAATTATATGAGCTATCTTATACTTCGACGTAATTCGCAAGCCTTCATCCCGAATATCACATGACAACATCCTTTCTCTGAACCGTTTCAATGCCAAGTCTAAACCATTAACAATGCAGCTCCATTGGTAACCCTATATGCGCGACCTTCAGTGGGACGCAAACCGATTGCTCGTGCATATGAAGTGGATCGCGTGACATATGTTATCGACTCGTGATTAAACGTTTTAAGCATATAAACATTCGGTAAATAAGACGATCCTGCATTCAAAAGAGCTGAGGAGTTTCCCCTGCGCCTGTGGCCAAGAACACTCAGAAGGCGGGATCAGCAGCGTAGAGAGTGCGAAAGGCAGCGTGCGTATAATCCGGAGTCATCCCCGGCCCCGAGTAGACTTTTAACTCCCGTATCGACCACAGCGACGCAACACGAGCCAGACAGGTTTTTCAGCTGTTATAACACAGTTTTAAACACAGTGCTAACCGAAGATAAACTGTGCCTGAGATGTATATATTCATATAGCTTAATTGCGCTCAAAGTCCACAAACTGGGTTCATAAATGAATTGTGCTTCAGATAAAATTACAACGTAACATGCTCTTTAAACCTAAGAAAGTTGATAGATGTTTAGAAATGCATCCGTACCAATAATATTCAGAAGCGTAAATGTTAGGGAAGGTCACAGAAAACCGGGAGAAAATCATGTGACCTGATCGTCCTTGTCTGCATGATCAATATCAAGAAGTCAAGGGGTGGGCTGGCAAAAGGAGTTTACCACGCTCACAAATACAAATGTTTTTTTTTTTAGACGTTCGTGATGAAGAGGGTTTTAATGGATGAAAAGAGGTGTAATATAATATCTTGAATAAAATACTTCAAGGATGAAGAGCTAGTCACAATGGCCGAATACATTTACAACTAATCATACTTCCTGGAATCTACGTTTGATAATTCCATATGTCCAGACTGGACGATCGCTTTGCTACACTCTGGAGACACAAAACGGCCAGCCTATGATTCCCTCCCCTTCTGGCATCCCTCCCGCGCGCGAAGTCCGCCTTGTGTATGAGCGCCCAGGGTCCTGCCGGCAAGGACATGGGTGATTGACAACTTAAATAATCAAAATGCCAACACACAAAATCCAGCTGCTTAGCAATTGGGAAAAATGGCCAAATGCGCAACTCACTGTGTACCCACACTCCCACACTAATTATCAAAATGTGATAAAAAAGACTATTGAAAATCATACAATTGCCATCTCACTCCTCTGAACAAAATATTTTTTACTATATGTATTCTGTATTCTGTAATTTAGATAAATAATGAATCACTTTTAAAACATATATCTACTGAGCTACACGTTTGCAACGCACCTATACACGGCAAAACATTTGAACATAATGACAAAACCACATAGTTTAGGCATTGGCCAGCCCGCAAAACCAACAAACAAGTAAAGGGTCTTGCACGAAGTAAACAAGGACGAAGGCCGTGGCGTGCGGCTGTACCCCCACAAGTCACCATTATCAGCATGAGTCGTCGGTGCAAGTAATCGTCGCTGCAACTTCTGTCGGGTCTGCGTTAAAGTAGACGTGTCTACTCCTTTGCCCCCCCCACTGAAACGAAGGCGCGCAACAGCCCCTTCGACCCTGCCGGCCCACCTGTGTGGACACGTGTGAAATCACATGGCACAGGAGGCTCCGATACAGCGGAGTCTGTGCGCGAGGGAAATCTCCGTCCCAGTAACAAAGACAGAATG
>NC_061826.1:15972661-15987661 GCF_019202785.1 Penaeus chinensis | reverse complement strand
TTTTCAAACAGTTATACGATATGAGTTTAGACTTTAATATCATATGCTTTTCTTAATAACACATACATACAACCGGGAGCTAAAACAAAGTAATGTTCACCTGAACAAACAAAAACAAGAACTTCATAGTGAACATGTTCACCAATACTTTATTCAACAAAGAAAAAAAAGCTGAACATTTCATATCCTCGTACTGCACGCACTTAAACATAACTTTGGTGTAAAAGTCCATGAAGCCTTTTTTTTTTTTCCTGTCCACGAACTAGTTACGTAAGAAACAAGACGAACATCGTGCTTGTAGGGCCTCTGAAGTGTCGTTCAGCAGCGCCTTCATACCCCAGATTCACACTTTAAGTAGGATATCACGGAAACAGTACAGAATACAGACGTTGCGTCACACTTATGAATTAACATGCCACAGTAAGTGGGTCCGCGGATTTTCTTTCGTTACACCTTAGGTAAACAAACCCTGAGCATGGCCAACGCACCGTGGGACCGTTCTAATGCCAGTTCGAGAGCAGGGCGACGGCACAGCAACACCTGGAGGCCCTGATTCACCTCCGTGTAAATGTTTACGTCTGGGCCCAGGGCTGGGGGCCCTGCCGCGGCCGCTGGGACTCCTACCTTTTTGGCAACTTCTTCCTCGGACATTCCAGGCATTTGTTGTGCTTTAGAGGCTGACGTGGACGTGGATGTTTGACCTCTTGTCTTATCGACCGTAAAGGAGTGAAGGAAGACCACTACCCTCTGCAATATGTTGACCACTCTGAGGAGCGACAGTCCTCTCTCGTCACTATCCGCCGCAGCGACTATCTCCATCATCGCTCGAACCGTGGTTTTATCGACTAGTCTTGCCTGGTCTGAGTCGGGTTGAGGCTCACTTCAGCAAGAGTTGAAGGGGAGGGGGGCGGTGCCTCTGCTGCTCCGCCAGCCACGCGCAACTGCCGTCTGCTGGTGCCCGGTCACCTTCCTTGACGTCACGCGCGCACCCCCCGGCTCCCTTCTAAACATTTAAAATTTCCCTTCTTCTCGCCGGGAACATTTTGCATCTCGACGCGCTCCGGTTTCGATCGTACGTGGATTTGTTGCCCTTCGGATAGCAATAGTGCTCTCAATCAGCGATTTCCAACCGGCGTTCCTGGCCCCAACCCAATTCCACGGAAGGCTTTCCTAAGCAGCGTGAGAAGTGCGGCGCGAGTGGCTGTCGCGGGGGCAGCCGGGGGTGTGCGAGGCGCGGCGGCCAATCGCGGCGGCGGGAACAAAGGGCGTTGCCTTCCCTCCGACAAATCAATACTCGCTGCCTGAAGATCTACACGTAGCATTCCTAAACCACGTGACGCACTTGCATCATTCACCTCGATTAAGAATGAGTTCGTTTTCCCGTTTCCTAAGTGGATGTAAGGGTCACGTAGGTGTATGATATTCCCGCCAGAAGCCGGTACGCATTGAGTACGCGCGCGCGAGGAAACGGCACAAAGTCATAACAAGGGCAAACAACAAAGCATGGTCTTCATTCATGCCTTCTCGGGTTATGCTGCGGTTCATTAGTCTCCTGATTAAATGATTGCTTACGTTTGAGAACCAACAATAAACAATTCAAGCCGAGTGTTGACAATAGAAAATCCCCTGTCTGCTTTAAAATGATTTTCTCCCAACATAAATAGCCTAACATTTTTTGGGCCAACGTTTTTTTTCTCTCTTTTTTTATGAGACTGAATGCAGTTTGTGATATGAGATAAGATATCACTCATTCATTTTTCGGCGAGAACCTCCACAGCCGACAAAGCCTCAGACTTAGTCACTCTCACCCACAGACATTCCGTAGTAGAGAGCACAAGCACATGAACGTACGAACTCACACACACACACACACACACACACACACACATACACACACATACTACAAACATAAACATAAGCACATACACACAAAAGCACACACACAAACACAGACGCATGCAAAACACACACGCACACTACAAACCAATACAAACGTACAGAAGCACGCACACATGTACGCAGTCGCATGCACAAACACACACACGCATACATACTTGTATACATATGTAATGGGGAGGAGGCGGACGAACACGCAGGAAAGAGCACACGTGAAAAAGTTTCAGCTGGAGGGGGGGGGGGGGCAGCCGGAAGCACTCAGCAGGTGCGTAGGCATACGTTCTTACAAAGATCTCAACACATGATCCAACTCTCGCGGTTTCTCTGCTTAAATACATTTAGGTATTTCCTTTGCGTAGTTTAAGCTTAATCAACGGAAGGACTATCCTATAATTACTGATTTGAAGACCATCACATGTATTCTTATCATTGTCCATATTTATATTTTTTATAGATTCATGAAAGGAAAAAAAAAAAAAAAATAGAAAATCGCTCGCCACGCCATCAGTACCATCAACAAGTGTCACTCAAAAAAACATAAGCTAAAGGTCCCTTCTGGCGAGACTAATCGAATACGGACGATTCCAATAACTTACAATACAAATCTCGATTACTTTCCCATTCTATCAGCAGAATGGAGGGGAATTTATCTAGTTCTGTATCTCTCGCACCCTAAAAAAAGAACTGGATTTAATCCCTCCCAAACAGGTTTTCGAGCGTAGTAGAGTAAGAGTTCAACCCCATGACTCGAAGATTATCAGCCGACTGGAAAAATATAAGAAAGACAATATCCTAGTACTCGAACACACCTAGTACTCCTGGATTTCATCAATTGTACAGAAACGAAAAACCTCTTCGGATTTAATGCTTTGGATGTTACCTTTAAGCAATTTGATCCAGTGAAAGTAAAATACATAAACAGAACATCAGCCAGAGACTCGAATCCAGGATCCTATGCCTGAGATTCGAAGGAGAAAGCTACTTTTCCTCCATTAATATCACCAGCTCAAAGATTTTATCGGAAGAAAACAAGTTTTTATGTGACTGAATTTGGTAAAAGAGGAACAGGAAATAATGTTTAAACAATGAATTGGATGACAGTTCAACCGTAGGATCATACTAAAAACTGAGATGCAAATGGGATAGTAAGTGGTAATGAAAAGTTATTGTGATATTGACCTCAACAAATAACAGGAAAGATAATAATGAGATGGTACGGGGCACTGAAGGTGGTAATAACAACCTGGATAATTCTGGATAATCCCACTAAGCAGCGTCACTGGCGAGGATTATGTGCATTTCCATACTTAAGCCGCATCACGACTTGTCTGACCATTTTTTTATTAACTGGATGCCCTTCCTGACACCAACCTTCCCCAATTATCCTTTATTTTTATCATCATCATCATTAAAATTAGTTGTAGTAGAATTAGCAGTATTAGTAGTATTGCCACTACTATATCTACTACAACTAATAATAATGATAATGATGACGATATTGATAATGATAATATTTGATGATAATGATGATAAGAATACTAATAATAATGATTAAAATAATGATAATGATAATAACAATAACAATAATGATAATAATAAGAAACAATTATAATGCTAGTGATAATGCCAATAATAATAATAATAATGATAATAATGATGACAATAATAATAATAATAATGATAGTAATGATAATAATAGTAATAATATTAATGGTGATGATAATGGTAATGATGATGACAACAGCAAGAACAACAACAACAGCAAGAACAACAACAAGAAGAGCAAGAACAACAACAATAACAGCACCACCCCCACCAACGACAACAATAATACCATTAGCTACCGCTATCCCTGCCCAGCACCATTCCCGCGCGACGGGCCCTGCAGCCGCACGAGTCTTTCTCCCTACTACACGGGTCGTATGCATGGGTTGCCAATTAGGATATATATGAGTCACTCGCACCTGACTGTCGAAAGGAGGGCAATGAGAGGGGTGCGTGAGAGGAGGGTTAAGGAAGAAGGGGAAAGGGTTGATAAAGAAGAGGGTAAGGGGAAGAAGGAGATACAGAAGAGAAAGAGAGTAGAAATAGAAGGGAAACTGAAGAAGGATAGGGAAGGAAAAATTGGAAGGAAGGAAGAAGTGGAGTAAGAAGAAGAGTGAGAAACAATGAGGAGGAAAAAGAATTCGAAATTAAAACATCGAAGAAGAGGAATAGACGCAACCTCGAAAAAAAATGACACGAACCAATAAAACAACAAAACAAACCGCAGATCCGTGCTTGTTAAGCCACATGCTATCATTAGTCACCACCCACCTAGTTGAGCCAGTCATTGCTGTACGCTCGTTTTATTGCTCATAAAGATCATAATAAGACGTGCATAAGCTAAATATCTTGATACAGATTTCAGAACAAGCAAATAATAATCACTGTTTATTGATGTGAAGACAACTTGAATCAAAGTATGCGTGTGAGTATGTAGCATTTTCATTTTCATTTACTACGGGTCTAACCTCATAACGCTCGCTATGGAGGAAATAAATATTTTTAGAGTGTAGAGCGTAGACTCTTGGCGAGTGTCCAAGGAACATGACTGTGTGGAGCATCTTTTACATTATCATTTGTTGCGATAATTACTTATCTTTCAAGATCTTTTTACTGAATGTCTTAACGGAAAATCTTATCGTTGTAAAGGAAAGAGGTACACTATACATTTTATTCGCCTGCAGGTATGAGAAAGAAACACTGATTTTGTCGCAGCCAAATACTCAAGGTTAGTTTTTTTATTGTTTTTCTTTTGTTTCTTTCTCTTTTATTTTTCTGTTTACTGTCCTTGGTGCCGAGGATAAGGCATGGCCGGTCACTTCGCTGTACATTTATCACAAATTTAACCCATTTCTGCCTGGCATTTCCGATTTTCATAAGACTTCCTTCATTTTTGTTTTATCTTCTTCCGAGTCTCGTCTTATCTCCGGTTATAATTTTTTTTACACGTCTTCGTCACATACTTTATCTTTATTATCTCTGTTACTTACCCTCTAATTTTTGTCATTCGCAGTTCAGTGGGTTCAGAGGTTATTGATTCGTCAGCGACATTCTTCCCAAAGCACAGTTCCCGCTGTGACATTGCCCGGAGTACGAGCATCAAGTTTTTGGAATGGATACACCTCCTGGAGTTAGGCCTCCATGCGGGCCGGGGATCAAGTACCAACCAGTTCCTCGAATTATGCTTAGATAAGGGGCGACATCGGCTCCAAGACTGCACAACGAGTGTGTGGCTGATGACACTAAAGCAAAAGAGCTCGTGTTGATGACGAAAGACCGGCTGATGCAACGGGGACGCTGACCGTGCAACCGGGATGCGTCTGGAGAGATCGCTGGGGGAGAGGATGCAGTGTGTGTGTGTGTGGGGGGGGGGGGGGGGCGTGCGTATGGGTGATGCGGAGCAGGAGAATAGGGTTGGAAAAAAAAACAATTTTTTCGAAATAAATGTCATTCTTGCAATATAGGTACGCGATCCACAAGTGAATAACACAAGCGAACAGTAGTGAAAAAATACTTCTTGCTAATGCGGAAGGTGGAGTAGAAGAGGAAGAAGTGAGGGTACAGGGAGAGCAGAGGAGTGAGGTAAGACGGGGGGGGAGGGGGGAGAGAGGGTGAAAGGGAGGGTGAGAAGGGCGAGCGGGAGGAGAGAGGGGAGGGGGATCACGAGGCCGGCGGGAGAAGGCATGGTGAAGGCCCGACCCTCGTGACCGCTGTCAAGGTCGTTCGCTTCCGCCGGATCACGAGTGGAAGGAAGGGAAAAAGAGGCATGGATATGTGCGTCTGTGTACGTGTGCATGTCTACGTATGTGCATTTGTATCTATTTTAAATAAAAAAGTATATACATCTTTTACCTGTGGTGTCCATGTATTAAATGTTCACATAAACATAACTCTTAAGATAAACACTATGGAAACTGAGGCTGTGTGCTAGTGTTCGAAAGGATGAAGAATTTGCTGTGTACATAAGTATAGCACGTCATGTGAATACCAGTTACTCTATGCCTGAAACGTTTTGATAACAAGAAACCACACAAGAAACCCCAGTTGTTGGATTTTTTGAAAATTAAATCAGATGCTATGTTTACCCTTATCTTGGATTCGTCTGTAATCACATGCTAATCCTCATCTGCTGAAACGTGACGTCAGCAAGGATAATAACACAATGTGGTAAGAAAATGATTTATTAGTGTTGTAAACGATCCGCAATTTAGGGTAGGCAAACGACTCAAATGCTGGTATTATTCTGTTTCTTTTTTTTCTCTATAACATAAGCCTTAGTAGGAGAATATTGCAATACCGGACGTGCATGGATATCCTTGCCATGTATCGCATTCAAGCCACATCCTCTAAGGTTAATTTCCAGTGCTTTTATGCAGGGAAATCCGCCCCAAATGGCTTCTGCAGACGAGGATCACATATTTCTCATTATAAAAAATCCAGCGATATACCACATGGCTTATCTTATCACGCCACGTTATCTCGCCGTGACTACGCTAAACGTAAAAGAGAGGTTGCTGCTCATGACTTTTTGTTTTTTATTTTACATTTTCTCAATTATATATTATCAGGTTGTTGATTTGATCACTAAAAAATATACTCCAAAAAACATAACTTTGCAATGAAAAGCCAGCACGTAATAAAAAAACAACAAAACAAAACAAAAAAAAAAATAAGCAAAACAATTAGACTTTCCTATAATAAAATTACCAAGAAAGATAACTCGTGGTTACATCATTTACTCGCCTCATGACGTCACCGGCACGAGAGAGATTGTGTGTGTGTGTGTGTGGGGGGGGGGGGGGTACTCCTCGAGAACGCCCTGCCTAGAGATCCCAAGAGCTGCTGCTTGCGGTGAAAAGACAGCAGAAATATGCCTGGTAGATCTGAACACACACACATACACACACACACACAGATAGAGAGAGAGAGAGAGAAAGAATGAAAGAGAGAGAGAGGGAGAGGGAGAGAGAGAGAGAGAGAGAGAGAGAGAGAGAGAGAGAGAGAGAGAGAGAGAGAGAGAGAGAGAGAGAGAGAGAGAGAGAGAGAGAGAGAGAGATAGAGGGGAGAGAGAGAAATAGAGGAGAGAGAGAGAGAGAGAGAGAGAGAGAGAGAGAGAGAGAGAGAGAGAGAGAGAGAGAGAGAGAGAGAGAGAGAGAGAGAGAGGGCGAAGAAAGAAGAGAAGAGGGAAAGAGAGGAAGAGAGAGGGAAAGTCCTTATGATCTTAAACCGCAGACGATTGGTATAGATTCGCAAAGAAAGAGAGAGAGAGAGAGAGAGAGAGAGAGAGAGAGAGAGAGAGAGAGAGAGAGAGAGAGAGAGAGAGAGAGAGAGAGAGAGAGAGAGAGAGAGACAGAGAGAGAGAGAGAGAACTAAAGAGAGAAGAGGAGAAAGAGAAGAGAGAAGAGAAGAGAAGGAGGAGAAGATAGAAAGAAGAGAAGAGAGAAAGAGAGAAGGGAAGAGAAGGAAGAGAAGAGAGAAAGAGAGAGAGAAGAAAGAGAAGAGAGAAGGAAGAGAAAAGAGAAAGAGAGAGAGAAGAAAGAGAAGAGAACAAGAGAAAGAAGAGGAGAGAAGAGAAGAAAGAAACATAGAATGACACAGACAGGGAGAGATGATGACGAAAGAAAGAGAGAGAGGAGATAAAGACACAAGCAAAGAGACAAATGAAAAAGACAGGCAGGTTGAGAAAGGAAGACACAGAGGAATGATATAGTTTCAGGATGCTCCTGAAGCCCAAACGTTTTCCTTATTCATAACAACCACGACTTCCTTTGTGTAGAAAAGGGATTCATGCGAAATGTAGGACAGAGGAAATAGTTAACGTGGGAGTGACACCATGAAAACAAGACAATATTTTTTCCCATAATCGTATAATTGTGCGTGATGTATACTTCTTTACCAATCCTAAGTAATGAGTAGGTCTTTTATGACTCGTCGAGAACACACAGAACGTTATAAACGAGTAAGTGGAGAAAGAAAGAAAATAAAAATCTTCCTAAATACGTTGCTATTTGTTATTAGAAGTTTTAGATGAGAAGTTGTGAAGGGCCATTAAGAAGTGAGAGAAGAGAGGTGAACTTATTCTGGTCATGAGGAAAGCGTAGACTTTTGGCTGGCGTTCAAGGTCTGTCTCGAGCTCCTCAGTGGAGAACGTTTTACGGTCCTCCACCCAGGGCAGAGTGGTAAGCAGTGATGGTCTCGTTAGGATTTCGTGTAAAGATGATAAATGGCTATTGTTAATATTATTATAAGTATCGTTTTCTCTCTCTCCTGTGGAACGGATGGAAAGTTAAGAGGGGCCTTCTGGGAAAAAAAAAAAAAAATTAGTTTGATCTTTCGCAATGTTGAGTGACGAAATGGAAAAGACATCCAGATCATCTGGTGGCATAGCCTTGGCCCTCAGGCAGTGAAATCATCCTCTCGCAAGGCACTCTTTCAAGAAAAACGAAAGAGAAACGAGAATGGAGGCTACCAGGAAATGTGACAAGATTCCTCTCCAACAGAGGCTGCGGCACGTACACACTCGGGCGGCAAACAAGACAAGAACCTTACACTTGCAATGGAAATATACTCTTTCATGAGTTCAAGAAAAAGACCCACATATACTGGTGTTTAGGTTATGTTAGTTTATCAACTGCGACTTTCCGGAGATTTATATTATTCCTGGTTTGCCTTAAACTGATAATAGATTGACATGTGTATATCCTCCAGAAAATATGCTTGTACACTATACCAAAACCAAGTTAACACAAGTCGATGTTTCACAAAAGCTTTGGATTTTGATATCACACGCATTAAATAAGATTTCTAAAATCCCTTAAATTCTTAAAATAAAAATTATATTTGCATGCATGATAATATATGAATTTATATGCATACATATATAAAAATTTATATACATACACACATGTGTGTGTATATATGTATATATATATGTGTGTGTGTGTGTGTGTGTGTGTGCGCACACAAGCACACACACACAAACATACACACACATTCTTACATATATATATATATATATGTAAATATAAATATATATATTATATATATATATATATATATGCACACACACACACACACACATATATATATACACATATGTATATCTATATGTATGTATATATATATCTATAAGTATGTATATACATACACACACATATATATTTATATGTATGTATGCATATGTATATATATATTATATATATGTGTGTATATACATACATACATACATATATATATATATATATATATATATATATATATAAATGTGTGTATGTGTGTGTGCGAGTATATAGCGCCTACATACATATATATATGTATAACAAGAACGATAATCTTGCATCACTGGAAATTTACAAGACGTTTAAAGGGTAAAAGATCCGCTTCCGCTGAGCATGTTCAATTCCTTTAAAATTAATAAATAACGTAAACGGAAAAGAATGCATCGGCACCGTGTTTATTTTGTGTTGATGAAAAGCCGCACTGAAGTGTTACTGTGAGAACACTTTGTCCCGGCTTACACTAGTTAAAATTAGCTCGGTGCTTGACTGGGTGGATCGCAGATTCTGAATATTCTGTCTAATGTTTACTGACTGGCCAAAACTACTGTTAAAAAAATTCCGTACAAGTTATAGGCCTGGTTTTTGCCTGCTAAACAATATATCATTGGTTTCCATGTACTCAGTGTACAGTACTTCCTACTTCCAATTTCATGGCTCAGTGTTGCCAATGTGTACACCACAAGGTTAGTTTTTAGCCTGCGAAATACACGACGAGTCGAACTGGTTTACCCACTGGCAACGCTGAGTGGTAGAGTTGATTAGTGGAAGGAACTGTATAAACAAGTTAATTAAATTTCAGACGGTTATGATTATGCTTTTCTTCTAATAGATATTTAGCTGCTGTAATCTTCTATTCAGAGTTATGCTATCAGGAAAATCACAGTTCAGAATGTAAGCCCTACGACAAACAGGTAATTTGCTGGACACAGAAAATGGCAAGGGTCTGGGTGCTCTTGCAGTGGATCCAGCCAATAAGAAGCGAACCTGTTGACTCCCAACAAATAGACGAGGTAAAGGCATGCTGCATTAATTGCCAAGGCATTGATATGCAGCGTACATCACTGCTAGCACGACCGGCTCTCCGAAGGTCATCAAGTCAGGGTTATGGTCACACCCTCGCGCGACGTACATAGTAACCACAAGGTACTGCCAGAGCCATGGATATTTTTAGAGAGCTAGAGAGAAAAACAAGTCAAGCGAGAGTTAATTTTCAAATTTACTGAAGGGTTAAATCGATATACAAGTAGTAACCATCCTTTGTAAGACACATTCATGTATAAGGACTTCTTGATAAGTATCTTGCAGGACCTCTCCCTCCTTGCGTCCCTGGCGCCGTTAAATGTCTGGGTAGGCGCCACCACTGGACACCGATTCAACATAGCCAAGAACCCTATGACCCTTTGCTAGGGCCTCTGGCAAATATAGGGAGGCTTACCATATAAGGCGTGTAGGGAGGGATTCCAACATTCTTCTCGCCTAGTGGCAGACCTTCAACTCTGCCTAGCGATAACAACAAAAGCTGACAAGCGCGACGTACCTTCGCGGGATTCTGTTTTGTATTGTATATCCATAGGTCCTTAAAGAAGAGGAAAATTTAGGTAAGCCCTTTCTGCTGAATACACTTGGCATTTCACACAGAGCGCCCTTGCCAAAGTAATAGGGCAGTTTTCCTAGTGCGTGAACATAATACAATTAACCCCAAACCACGTGACTGAGCCCAACCCGCCGACGAAGGAACCTGTTTCTTCAGGCGGAAGTTCGTCGGGCATTTCAAAGAATCCTTATTTTTCGAAATTTGCACATATTAGTGTCATAAGAAAATGCCAACGGATATAGGCCATAAAATCTGATAAAGGCAAAACAAACAAAACAAGGAAAATAAAGATGATTTTTTTCTTCTTTTTACGCTGGAGAAACAGACGGTCGCCAGCCAGTAATTTACCTGCCTGCATATAGAAAAAGAAAAAAATAGAGAAAAAATCCTAATTACATATGCTGTACCTCTGTAATTGTGATGAAGAATGGATGATGAATGGAATTCTTCGAAATCTATCATCTATTCTCGGATAACGCCCCTTTCTCTACCGCATTTCCTAATTGTTCAGAGAAACTCCCACTTATATAATGTCTTCAGATCAAATTAAAATATCTCATCCTAAACTAGAATTAATATTCCTAACTTATTGCAGTCTAGTCCTGCGTAACCTACCATTGATTCTAGTGAATTATACATTTTATATATTTTATCTTGATTTATCCATCATTAAGCAAAGCTATTCCATACTGCACACATCTAATTATTCCACCTCCTTGAACTGATCATCAACCATGTAGCCTTACTGCCACTATCCTTTTCCAACAGGTAGATCTTCATCCGTCAAGTTATTAAAAAAATGAAGGCCGAAACTATGAACTGTGAAAAAATAGAGTAGAGGGCCAACTAACCTGATCTGTTGTTCTCTGGGCAGCCGCCGCAGGGCCTATGGGCCGTGACGGTTGCCTAGTGGCCTTTTGTGTCTATATTTGTCTATTATCCGAAGGCAAATTTAGCACCCTGTAGGTATATTTTGGCAAGTGTTAAGCAAATTACATAGAGCCCACACCGGTGCACATTTGATGTGTTATGTGGAAACTGTCACCATTCACTTCAATCATTTTATATTTGCGTTTGTAGTGATCAGAGATATTGCGTGTAGCAATTTTATAATCCCGCCATGTGCTATGTACAGACAAATACGCAGCATAAGCGTGTCTGAATGCTTATATCTGCATAGAGATAAGCAACCCTTGGCATAACTGTTGAATAAAAGTAGCAACTTCTTGCTGAAGTAACAAAATGGCTCGATTATTACTAAATACTTGTGCATGAATTTGAAGATTTCAGAAAAGAATGGTTAATGTTTATGACGTATAAACGTGCTAAGCATCAAAGGCCTTATGACACTGTGGTAAAGTACAGTGGCGAAAAGGTTAACGATTAGGACAAATAGAAAGAGGAAGGGGATGAAGAGAAGGAAAAGGAAAGGGGGGGAAGAAAAAGCAAGATTAGTTGAGACGAGGGCTGAGGTCCAAGGCAGGGTGATCCCTACCTTGGGCCTTGTCTCCGTCTCTTAACCCCCAACCCCTTCCCAGACAACGAGCAAGGGATGGGATTGGGGGAGGGGGGGGAGGAAAGAAAGGAAGAAAAGGAAAACAATAGCTGCAGACGTGTCTCTTCCAGGCATTCCTTTCATCCAAGGTCCGATGATATATACTTTATCCTTGCTTTCTATAAGACCATTGGTCCAAGACTTTAAGTTCGAGGGCGATAGCGGTCTGGAGAGAGAGAGAGAGAGAGAGAGAGAGAGAGAGAGAGAGAGAGAGAGAGAGAGAGAGAGAGAGAGAGAGAGAGAGAGAGAGAGAGAGAGAGAGAGAGAGAGAGAGAGAAAGGTTGGAGCCTCCCGGCCAAAGCTGTCAGGGAAGTGACCGACTGGCGCCTCTGTCGACGGAGAGAAACGTGGTTGGTGATCTTAGCCTCTGTACTTAATTGTCCGTTGAACCTGAAAGGAACATCCCTTAGTTCCTCAAGGATATGAAGGACGAAAATTCTGAACTGCTTGAATTAATTACGGTATTTTGGCTAACAGGTTATTGTCGATTTGTTGTAAATTTACACTAAAAACAATCTATATCCAAAGGCAACGATGATGAGAGATATAATGAGAGATAATGAGAAAGAGAGATAATGCGAGATAATGAGATAGTGAGAGAGAGATAATATATATAGAGACAGAGATAGAGACAGACAGAGACAGAGCCAGATAGAGACAGAGACAAAGACAAACAAGCAGACAGACAAAGAGAAAAAAGAAAAAAAAAGAAAGGAAAAAGAAAGAGAAAGAGAACTTCGTAACAGGTAAGTATTAATATTCACCAACCGTCCACCTGGCATTCGTGGATCGCAAATGTCCCCTGCGACAGAGAAGCTTTCAGGAGGCGGACGAGGCGGACGACCACAAGGGCAGCCCAGCGCTATAAAATGTCCTTACGATAATGTCTTTAGATTTGCATATTGTGGTTGGCAAATTCCAGGATAGGTTTACGTTTCTAGTTCATATATTAATATAAGAAAAAAAAAAAAAAAGAGGAAAAAAGAAAACGCAGGTAATGAAATGAAAACTGACGATAGACGATCACAAAGGGCAATACATTTTTTTCAAGGAAAAGCTTCCCAAAATATTAATTATTCACAAATTTGGAACACCTGTTGCCGCTTCCAACGTCATAACTCGAATCTCTGTTAGGCGTGTCTTCCCTCAAGTGTTTTTTTCCGATCCAAAAATACATTTAATAAATTAATATATACATTTTTTTTTTTCAATACTTATTATCACTCGGATGTTGATATATTTTAGCTTATATGAAATATTCTCTGATAGATAAAACAAATCCTAATCGACCAGTGGCAATATTTGTGAGATGCCAGAAGTCATCTGAATAGAGAAAATGGAACGTAATTCGATAGTATTCCATATCTATTTGATGTAAAGATTATCGGTCATGGAAGGCTCGGGTAAAGCTAATCGACTCTCACTGAACTGCAGGATGTCTTTTTTACTGTAAATCAACCATTACGTTTCTAGCATTCTAAGCCCTTGTGTGGTACTGAGATTCTAAATTCTTTATTTAAAATATCTATAGAATACAGATTGCAGTTTTAGAATACTCGCACAAAATCTGTGGTTGGAATATTTAATATTTCTTTATTACCGAGAAGAGAAGGCAATAAAGTAATAAACGTATGAATAAGTACGCAAAAAGATGAATTGAATAAATAAATATTGATGAGGCAGCCTTCCCTTTCATAAAACCGTGTAAGTGATTATCTATTTTATAGAAAGAGCCGTTTAATATTTATTTAATCTAAATTGATCATCGAATCTTCCAGTGACTAGTTTATTCCGGTATTATGACTTTAAAATACGTATTAGTGAACTCACACCAAGTTGACTGGATCATTTTGGTTAATACACACACAAGCACACACACACACACACACACACACACACACACACACACACACACACACATACATACACAAGCACACACACGCACACACACACACACACACACACACACATCCACACACACACACACACACACACACACACACACACACACACACACACACACACACACACACACACACACATCCACACACACATCCACACACACATCCACACACACACACACACACACACACACACACAAGCACACACACACACACACACACATCCACACACACACACACACACACACACACACACACACACATCCACACACACACACACACACACACACACACACACATCCACACACACACACACACACACACACACACACACACACACACACACACAAGCACACATAGCTGATCCACACTTATAAACGTGAGAGTGTTTGTGCGAATAAATGTTTATACTTACTTACATATTTAAATCTGTATCAAGGTCCCAGTGTTGAAGGTATTAGGGTCCCTCCCATTAATCTCTTCCCTAAATACGACGGAAAATAACAACAAATAAACCGGGGACTCTCAACGTTTCTTTCAGTGGAATTCTTTCAGTTTCGTCAACTTCGGGAAAACCGTCGACGCAGGAGATAACTTTGTGATTAACACGATGACCATTTCCCGTTCTCTTTTAATTTGTTTTCTTTTATGACGATTTTTTTCATGAAACGTATGAAAAGAAGGTGGGTGAGCATAACCCAGTTTTTAGAAGACTGTGTTGTTTTCCTACTCTGGTAAATTTTCCTTCTTGGGACGATTCTCGTGAAACGGCAACCGTTACTGATTGTTTTTTTTTTCTTTTTTTTTCAAAGTACATTTAGTAAATCTTTCAGATAATCGGCGGTTTAATCGTTCTTCAAATTTCAACCGATTAACTTGGCGTAGTTTACAGTAGATATACACAAGAGAGGATCGATTTTAAAATGCATACAGGGAAAAAAATTGTGAGAG
>NC_061826.1:15940161-15945161 GCF_019202785.1 Penaeus chinensis | reverse complement strand
ACACACACACACATTCTCACATACAAACAAAGACACACAGCATACCATTAAGAATCTTTAATCATTCATATAATCCACATTTAATACAGAATAGGTTAGCTATTTATATGATCGACATCTAATATAATATCCTGTAATTTTGTAAATAATCGACGACTGATAAGAAAATACTCTAGATATTTATACAACCAATAACTGATAAAAATGTCGTTTCATCAGATTTATCCTTTGCTACATATATCAAATCCATATCGGATTAAATAAAAAGATTAGAAGAAGAGGAAGAAGAAGAAAAGAAGAAGAAAATGAAAATGAAAGAGAAAGAAGAAATAACGGAAGAGGAAGAAAGAAAACAAGAAGAAAAAGAAAAAAGAAAAGAAAATGAAAATGAAAAAGAAGAGGAAAAAGAAATGGAATATGAAAAACAAAAGAAGGAAAGAAAGAGAGAAGAAGAAAAAGAAGTAGAAAATTAAATTGAAAAAAAAAGAAAAATGAGGAAAAAGAAAACAAATAGAACATTAAAAAAGAAAAAAAAAATGAAAAGAAAAAAGAAAAGAGAAGAAAAAAAGAAGAAAATGAAAAAGAAAAGAGAGAGAGAAAAAAAAAAAAACAAGAACGAAAAACAAAAAACCAGAAAACAAGAGAAAGAGGAGAGCAGGAACCCCCGAGGCATAGAGGTCAGGCGGCCTCCCTCAAACAGCCTCACCGTCGGCCTTCTTCGCCGGCTTCTCGGGATCCTTGGCCTTGTGGCTCCCCTCGCCGCCCCCGCCTCGGTCGTGGCCGCGCCGGATCTTCTGCAGCGCCTCGTCCACGGCGGGAATCAGCAACGGCAGCTTCAGGGCGATCGTCACGAGGGGGAACTGGAGGGCGTACTGGAAGGGGGGGGAGAGGGAGGATAATAAGGATGGTGATGATGATAATGATACTGATACTGATACTGATACTGATAATAATAATAATAATAATAATAATAATAATAATAATGATAATAATGATAATAGTTATGGTAATGATATTGATAATAATAATAACAATAATCTCAATCATAATAATAATAATGATAAAAGTAATGATAGTTATGATAATAATAATAATAATGATGATGATGATAATAATAATGACGATAAAAAATAATTAAATAATAGATATTATAAAAAAATATAAAAAAAGTCGACAGTAGATAAAATAAACATAAATGAATAATTCATAAAACAAGACAGTGATAATAACAATACTACTATTAATAATAATAACAATAATACATAAAAACGTCAATAGTTGATTGTTTGCTGTGTGTGAGTTCTTGTATCAGATGTAAAGCCGATTTCACTGCGATAGATGTAGAAGGGTATGGGTGAAAGTGGATATCTATTCTCATTCATACCTTCTCTCCTCAAATCAGGTGTAACTGATTGTAGCTTTGGTTCATTTCTTAGTTGAAGTGTTCACATGTTTGTTTTTTTAAACTTAATTTTGTATATACAGAGTTTATATTTTCGTTTGAAACTTGATCATATCTTCGTAGAGTTTGAATCTGACTCAGTTGATCATGTATTTAGTGTTTGTATTAAAAAAGAAATAGACAGTAAGTCTGTTTCTCCTCTCCCTTTAGTATTGCAGTGTGACATGCCATGAAGAAACAACGAGTGAGGTGGTAAACACAATACATCTTATAAACAACAATAAATCATAATTCCTCCTTGTCATTATTAGTACCCCATTTCGCAAACCTATAGTCCAGACAGGCGAAACAATATATATAATACCCATGAAACTAATACGAAAAATAACAAACTTCAAACGCAGGGCAAACACCCCAAAGTTAAGGCACATGCAGATGACATAAAAATACTCATTAAACTAAAGAGAAAATGAATAAATCTCAGCCAGAGGGCACGTCAGGACACAGCGGGGGCGGGGATGCCGTCATTCATCAGACACCTGTCAAATTTAACCTCTTTATCTACGAGAGTGAACTTTGCACTTGCCGCAGAGATTAAACACTTAAGACCGGGGAGCGTAATTAATCTAACTGCGTAAAAAAGGGGGTTCAGTTGTTATAATTATATAATGTCAGGAAAAATGTCATAACATTTTATTCATATTTTGTCTATGTTATCTATTCTTTATCATTTTTGTCCTTATTTTGGCTATCTTTTGTGATATTTACATATTTTCCCTTTAACAATCTTATACCTTTATTTCATTTCATTTACCTCTGTATTTGAATTTCTTTATTCACCCTTATAGTGCTTTATCTTTATCAATCCTCCCCCTTTCTTTCTCTCCATCATTTGCTTCTCTAGTTCCTTGGCCTTCTTTATTCATCCTTATTGTGCGTTACCGTTATCAACCCTTTACTTTTATTTCTTGCCAGCATTTACTGATCTCTTTGTTATCCCCTTCTTAGTGAGCTTTACCTGAGCGCCAGACGGGAGGCCGCACACCTTGTAATCCTCGGGCTTGTACCCCCAGCCGAGGACGCCGTCGTGAATCGTGGCCGCGATGAGGGACGACCACCCGAGCTTGGTCTGGATGAAGGAAAACTCCCTCCAAGATAGCGAGGAACTCACGGAAGGCAGCGAAGTCACGGCCAAACAGATCGTGAGAAAAATAGAAATGGTTCCTGGCAAAGAAATTAGAATGCACTAGTTATCCCTTCGTCATTAACAAAAAAAAAGTTGTTTTCTATGATCATCCACATCTATTTGTCATCACTTCTCACCTAAAACACATCATAAAATTCAATAAAACTAATCGAAAACAACACATTCTTCCCGAATACTATTCTCATAACTTCCCTATTACACCTAAAAGCTATCCTTAACAATAAAAACAACTAGCCACCGTCCACTCATACTCACCAAGCGTTAAAAATATTTCCCCCTGGAGGTTCATCTGGGAATCATGCACAGTAACGTTTCTGGTGTAGTAAGCAGTTGCATTGTATAAGACGTTCGCCACGATAACCGAAGGAGGGTCCCACACGAGAGGGTCGTAGTTACTGGACCACAGGGCTACTCCTAAGCACGTCTGGGAAAGTGTTAGCAAGGTTTTTTTTTAAGGTAAAGGGTTGTGAATTAGATTGAAAAAAAAAAAAAATATATATATATATATTGATAATATATTGCTGAGACAGAATATGTTTGTTAGGTAGAGGATAATGGGTTAGATCGTGAGAATGGATATATATGTGTAATGGTATATTAGTGAGAGTAAACAAATTATCAGGTTGAATTATAGAACCATATTTGTAATTTGTGAAAATAGCCACCTAAATGAGCATTATTAATGATTTCTCCTTTCAGAGGTATATATGTGTGCATGGCATATTATTCCATTATGCAATCCTAACCCGTACAATATATAAGCAGTTCTGCCTCTCATAGAACCTATAAAAGAACTCTTTTTGAAAATCCAGTTCATTCTCTATAACTTTAGGTGTATTCACGCCCTGTCATAAATAAACAAGCAAAGATTTTTGAGTGGTTTCACTGGAACCTAGCTGACCAAGTCTCTGTACATAATCAGTAAGATCATAAACACACTTACCCCCCCTCCACACACACACACACACACTCAAGGGTGATAAACATACATGGATACTACCGAGGAGGAACATGATCAGACCGAACTGCTTTCTCATCTTGAGCCACGCGTCCAGCCAGAGAGGGAATCTCCTGTACTTTGTACCCCACGCGAGCTGTGTGTAAGCTGCTATAAGACCTGAACGAAAGATTGTATTATTGTAGTTTTTTAGCGATAAGATTAGGACATTTATATACTCGTATACACTATAGAGCGGCCATCTAGTTCTCTTCTTCCTCATCGTTTAGCACTAGAGAATTATTGAAATAATACTCTTCAGAATACGTGTATATAGAATTACACCTGGCGTGTAGCAAGCCGTCAGTGTCCACAGGGCAGTGATGGCTGTTGCGCGGTTGAGATTAAGGAGAGCAAGATGTTTCAGCGTCCTATAGGCCCATTGCTCGCCGTATTTGAGAGTCCCGCAAACCTGGAATCTGGTAAAACACAAATGCGAATTCAAAGACTGTTTATGAATGACAGATTGTGATTTTTGAAAGGAAATGATATCAGTGACGGAATACCAGCCTGGATCCTTCTCCAATACTTGCTTTGTCTGCTTTCAATGAATTGATAACTGACTTTCCACCCTGGCTACTCACTTGACGAAGAGAATGACGTAGTGAAACAGCCACAGGCAGCAGACGGCTAGCATAGGGACCCTCCAGTTGGGCATCAGCTGGAGGGGGATGGCCTCGATCTGGCGGGCCATCTTGAGGGGCCCGTAGTCGGCCGCCGGGTAGCCCATCTCCTTCACCAGCTCCAGGACCTCGCGCTTGGCTTCGGGGTGGTCGGACGCGACAGGGATCTGAAAGCAGGGAAGTGAGCTTTACATACTTTTATACACATAAAGAAAAACATGAACACCATAGATACATGAATACATACACAGGTGTAATCATGGAGCATAACATGCATGCCAGACAACATGTCTGTGGCAGTGTTTTGGATTTTAACTTTATTAGGTCTTAGCACTGAATCTCATCTGAACACATTTCTTAACTAAACCATCTTTGGCTCTTCACGTCTTGTGATGTGGTGCTCATTTCTACAATCTTTCTTACCGCAGTAGCTTACGAAACTCGAATCGAAATAATTCCACAAATTAATGTTTATAGTTGTAAGACACTCAGTTTATAACATCTCCTCTGTTACTTTATCAACTCGATTTGATGCTAAAGTTACCGCGTTTAGTTTATCTTTGATTTTGTCTAAGACTCTCGGATTGCTGCTCTTTGGGGAATCTCACGTGATGAAACGACTTTTCATAACTTTCAGTCGATTTCTTTCTCTAGAATTCTTGCTGGTTTATTCCCAGTTTCTCAGCATTGGCTACTCTGCGTCCTGAATTGATATATTGATCGTTTATGACACGTTTTTCTTCTGACATTGAATCCTACTTTTGTGATGAT
>NC_061826.1:15910161-15915161 GCF_019202785.1 Penaeus chinensis | reverse complement strand
TAATTAGAGAAACGCTACAAACTGAACGCTCTGAGATACTGGCAAAACCTGCAGAAACATTCGACTAGAATCTCGACACCAAACTGCAGAAGTCGGCGTTAAGGGTAAACTGACACCAATATCCACAGAATAGATAAGGAGATTCCTAACAATCTCTTTTCTCTTCTGATTCGTCAGATGCTCAATTCTATAACAAAGTAGTGGTGTGCGTATACGTATGTGTGTATGTATGTATATATGTCTATATGTCTGTCTGTCTGTCTATCTATCTGTCTATCTATCTATCTATTTATCTATCTATCTGTTTATCTATCTATCTGTCTATCTATACTTATATATATATATATATATATAGATAGATATACATATATACACATACATATCAGCCATATTCACTAACATTCGAAACTTGAAATAAATGTAGGAGCGAGATTTAATTCAGAAACTACGTAAGAGCACTGAAGTAGGCAGCCAAATAATATACGCTATTTGAGTAAATCGAAGAGAAACTATTATCTGTATTATATCCGAATAAGTTTTGAAAGATATATGAACCTGCCCTGGAATTCATGCGAAATAGAAGATGAATAAATAGATGAACAGATAAATGAATGAACAAATTAATATATAAATTAATGAATAATGAATAACTAGGTGACTAAACGAGAGCCAAAGTGAAATGCTATAATGATAAGTAGTAGAATTGAAGGAAAAAAGTAGGCCTATATCTATCATGAAGGAAGAAGGAAGACCGATATGATCTAAATGCTATTATTGCTTCTCCTGCTTAATAACTTTGTAATCTGTGTAAATTCATTAGCCGATACAAGGCAAATATGATAACAATTACATTTTTTTTTTCAATATCGTCACGTATTTCCTAGTTGTTCATACCTAATTACAGTCTGTTAATCTATTATTCATATGACCTAAACATAAGAAAAGTTTAATTCTTATATAAGTTCTCGTATTCTTCCTAAGCTTATTAATATGAAATCGTAAAAACATTAGGGTTACCCTTACAACATCGAAGAAAACGATTAAGCTATATCTTGTATAAAGAAAACGAAAAAAAACAGCAGTAACTTAAGGGGTAACAATAATATTATACATAGTAGTCTTTATCATGTAATCAACTCAACTCCTGCAATTCTTACGGTGGGCAATGTTAATATTAAGGTATGAATAACAAAATATATATGTTTTTTAACAGGCATTCGTTGACAAGTGAACTATCAAGCTTATGTCTTATCAATTCCAGGCTTCAGATTATCTCTTCATAATAATTTAGGTGATACAGCAAAGGAATACAGACAGAGAGAGAGAGAGAGAGAGAGAGAGAGAGAGAGAGAGAGAGAGAGAGAGAGAGAGAGAGAGAGAGAGAGAGAGAGAGAGAGAGAGAGAGAGAGAGAGAGAGAGAGAGAGAGAGAGAGAGAGAGAGAGAGAGAGAGAGAGAGAGAGAGAGAGAGAGAGAGAGAGAGAGAGAGAGAGAGAGAGAGAGAGAGAGAGAGAGAGAGAGAGAGAGAGAGAGAGATAGGGAGAGAGAAGAAGTACCTCGCTGACGTCTGGTCATGTCGAGCGGCTGGCTGTTAATCGGGGAAACAGTCTTCTTCTTCTTCCTGTCGTGGCCCCGCCGGATTTTCTGCAGGGCGTTGTCAACGCAGGGCAACAGGAGAGGCAACTTGAACGCGATCGTCAGCAGCGGGAAATGCAAGGCATACTGGGAGCGGGCGGAGGGGATAGAATAATGAAATCATGTTTCAAAATAGCAAATTGAATAAGCAACAGCAGAAATTATCTATCTACATGTTTGTATATACGAACACACACACACACACACACAATTGCCAAGTGTGTGATTCTAGTGCAAATGACCTCTCACCTGGGCGCCCGAGGGCAGTGAGCACACCAGGTAGTCATTGATCGAGAAGCCCCAGCCGAGGAGGCCGTCGTGGATCGTGCCCGTGACCAGCGCCATCCAGCCAAGCTTGCTCTGGATGAAGGTGAACTCCCGCCACGTCAGCGTCGCTCCCACGGAGGGCAAAGAAGACACGCCCAAAATGAAGGTTATGAACATTGAAAACATTCCTATAAAAAAACAGAAGAAAAGGAAAGACAAGAAAAAAAATGGCATTAGGTCACTCTTCGATATTTTTGTTTGTACTCGCTTTATCGACAGCTTTACTTCACATGAGAATATAACCTTTATCATAACTTAAAAAGAAAAAAAAAAAACTTTTAGTCTGCTACACACCAAAGGTAAGAAATAATTCTCCCTGAAGGCTCATCAATGAATCGTGGACCGTTATATTCTTCGAAACAAAAGTCGTTTCGTTGACCTTGACATTGGCGGAGAAAATGAGCGGCTTCTCCCACACCAGGCCGTCGTACCTGCTCGACCACACGGCAAGGCCGAGGCACGTCTGGAACAGGCAGCCGATGTAGGCCTTAAAACTTTCCGGTTTTGCATATATAAATATACATATATATATATGCATGTATATTATATATATATATATATATATATATATATATATATATATATATATATATATATATATGTATATATACATATGTATATGTATATGTATATGTATTTCTATATCTATATCTATATCTATATCTATATCTATATCTATATCTATCTATCTATCTATCTATCTATATACATGTGTGTGTATGTGCGTGTGTGTGTGTGTGTGTGTGTGTGCGTGTGTGTGCGTGTGTGTGGGTGTGTGTGTGTGTGTGTGAGAGAGAGAGAGAGAGAGAGAGAGAGAGAGAGAGAGAGAGAGAGAGAGAGAGAGAGAGAGAGAGAGAGAGAGAGAGAGAGAGAGAGAGAGAGAGAAGAGAGAGAGAGAAGAGAGAGAGAGAGAGAGAGAAGAAGAGAGAGCGAGAGAGAGAGAGAGAGAGAGAGAGAGAGAGAGAGAGAGAGAGAGAGAGAGAGAGAGAGAGAGAGAGAGAGAGAGAGAGAGAGAGAGAGAGAGAACGACAGACAGACAGACAGAGAGATATATAAATAGATAAATAGGCAGATGGAGAGAGAGAGAGGGGGGGGGGGGCAGGTAGACATAGAGGTGTATGTGTTTGTGCGCTGTGCTAATGAGCGTGTGAATGCGCCCTTAAGCGTACTAGTTTCTGTGCGTACGTACCCAGTTGGGCGTGTGCGGGTCGATCAGTATTAATTCTAGGATTTACTCAGAAGAATGTGAATGAAAATGGACAACTGCAAAAACCGAGATGGATTGTAGGAAGTTACAGTTGTACACCCACCGTCGGTTGCCATGTGACGGTAAATAATTGATGTTACTTCGTCAAATCATCCGCTTAATGTCTCCGACGGGTGCGTGCATATACTTGCATATTTTATACTTTTCGGATATCACGTACTGATCCGAACTGGCTCGAAATCAGTGGTACGTCACGTCATGCACGCAGGTAAACTTCAAAGCATTAAGAGCTGTGTAATAAACTTATCTAACTCACGTGAACAGTTGCAAGAAACAGCATGGATAGCCCGAGTTGCTTCCTCATCTTGAGCCACGCGTCGAGCCAGCTGGGAAATCTGTTGTACTTCGTTCCCCGGATGAGCTGCAAGTAAGCTGCTATCACGCCTGGAAAGAAAGAAAAATGAATGAAAAAAAGAAAATATAATAACTGCTATCGCACCTGGAAAGAAGAAAGAAGGAAAGAAACAGAGAGAAATAAATATTATATATATACATATATGTATATATATATGTATATATATGTACATATATATATATATATATATATATATATATATATATATATATATATATATATATATATGTGTGTGTGTGTGTGTGTGTACATATACACACGGATAACTGAATGAATAAATAACTGAATGAATGAGTGAATAGGTGAATGAATGAATGCATGAATGAATGAACTAACAATGACGGAGGAAATCCTTCCGCGGCCCCACTCACCAGGCAGGTAGCACAGCGAAAGGGTCCAGAGAGCGGTGATGGCCGAGGCGCGGTTCAGGTTGAGGAGCGCCAGGTGTTTGAAGGTTCTCTCCGTCCAGGTCTCTCCCTCGTGAAGGGCGCCGCACATCTGGAACCTTTTAACATGCTGAGGGAGAAGGGTTAGATAAGGGTGCATGGGCTTTACCTTGTGTGCCATTTGGGGTTCAGGTTTCGTCATGCTAAGGAAGGTTTCTTGGTCGGGGAAATCTGTACATAAAGCTTTTTATATCCGTGGCAGACGGTTGTCATTCGGGTGTAAAAAAAGCCTCGGTTCAGGAAAATCCTTGCTTTTGAAATCTAAGCTAAGCATACGGGTCCTCTACTTGAATAAAATACGACACACGAAAAAAGAAACAAGATTACTCTTTTGGCCAAAAAAGGCACTGGAATACTCTCTCAGAACGCCTTAAAGAAAGGAGGTAAACAGAGAAAGAAGACGAAGAAGATAAATATAGAAAAACAGACGTATCGACCTACTTTAAAAACAGGATGAGGTAGTGTATGAGCCACATGATGCCCACGATGGTGAGCGGCCTCTGCCACGACGGCATGAGTTGCAGCGGGATGGCCTCGATCTCTCTGGCCGACTTGAGGTCCCCTCGATCCACGGGCGTGTAACCCATCTTCTTGACCAGTTCGATCACCAGGCTCTTCGCCCTTTTCCAGTCCGACGCTACGGGGACCTGCGTGAACGTGGGAGAAGAGGGAGTAACAGGAACGCAGCCACGATGAAATTCAGAAAAGTAAATCATACTTTCTTCTGTTTCGTGTTGAAAGTGGGTCTCAGTTTGGGTCTTATCGTTCGGTTCTCGTTCTTGTCCTTATGGTGTTTCTTTTATTATTGTTATTGTTATGAATGTCTGTATTGTTTTTGTTGCCTTTGTTTTGTTATCTTTGCGCCTGTGCTCACGATCGTGTTTGCATGGTGTTAATTATAATGTTGATGGTAATTATGGTGTTGTGGAATCGATGCTGTGATGATGATGGCGTCGTGATTATATCGTATGC
>NC_061826.1:15902661-15905161 GCF_019202785.1 Penaeus chinensis | reverse complement strand
TCGCCCATCATCGATTCGTGTATGCGAGCACCCGGGCTCACTGTGCCACAGCAAAACGGCTCTGAGGAATTTGAACCACCGGTAAATAGTAGTCGGAAATGAAGCGGTAAATCATAGTGTATGTTAAGCTTAAATTCTGGTGAAGAATGTGTGTGTAAGTTATGTAGGTGTGTATGTGTGTATGTATGTGTGTGTGTATGTATGTGTGTGTGTTTGTATGTATGTGCGTATGTATGTGTGTGTGTTTGTATATATGTGTATGTATGTGTGTCTGTATGTATGTGTATATGTATGTGTATGGATATATGTATATAAGTGTGTATGTCTATATGTAAGTGTTTAGGTTTGTAGGTATGTGTATGGTAATGCGTAGGTGGTGTTGTCCCTCATTGTTCATGTGAGCGGGCGTAGTGCTAATGTATGCGCGTTTTTACAAGTATATGTGTATTTGTACGTGAACATATTCTGGCACAGTAACGCTCTCTTTCTTTCTTCTCTTTCTCTTACTTTCTCTCTTTCTCTCTTTAACTCTCTCTCTCTCTCTCTCTCTCTCTCTCTCTCTCTCTCTCTCTCTCTCTCTCTCTCTCTCCTTCTCTCCCTCTTCCTTCCTTTATCTCTCCCTGCCTCCCTCCCTCCCACTCTCTTTGTCTTTGTCTTTCTCTCTCTCTCTTTCTCTCTCTCTCTCTCTCTCTCTCTCTCTCTCTCTCTCTCTCTCTCTTACACACACACACACACACACGCCTGCACACACTCAATATACCTACTCATATACATATGTAATCGTATATTCCTGGCATTAAAAAACGGCACCATAAGCTCTTCGATCCCTCTCACGTGACAGATGAATAGCACTGTGAATATCATATCGGAACGTAACCACGAATAGAGTGCATAGGCGTAGGTCCTCATTCTAATGTGAAAGAAAGAAAATGTGAGGGTGAAACATGTTACTCGAGATTAGTGACGTCACGGTTTACCCTTTTTGGTGTGTTATCCATAATGGTTTCTATTCATGTTGCACAACCAGCCTGATACTCGGGCAATACGTCTCATAAACAACCGTCCTTTGTAGTTTGATCCAGTCACGCTTTCCTAAACGCTTAGATCTATTTCATCACTTCGACATTGATAAACTTGCTACATATAGAGACAAATAATTCAAAACAATTTCGCGGTGTTCAAAACGTTAAACATCCAATGCGTTTAACTGTATAAATAAGAAAAGGACTCTCACGACTGAGTGACATATTACCCGTAAACTTACAGGATTTCCACGTTGTTAGGATCACGTGACCCGATGAGGACCTTCCTGCCGGTCTGCGCGATCTTCCCGGCGATGGCGCGGCCGTAGTCCCCGCTGCCGAGGACGCCGACCACCTCCTCCTCGGACGCCTCCTCCGAACTCGCGCCATCGCTCACCACTTCGAAGAGGTCGTCCGCCTTGGCCATCGCGCCGGCCGGTGTTGAGGCGAGAGAAGCTCTTGAGGCTGACTGTCTCGGGTGTTCGCTCAGGACTCCTGTTGACGAGATCCCACGATCTTGGCGTCGATGTGTGCTGGGAAAGAAGGGGAAAAGGTCATCGGGGGATATATATCTCCTCTTTGTATCGATCGCCGGAAAAAGGTCTTGGTGTCTCAAAGCACTGCCGATAGTTTTGACCAGTTTTGGAGAAAACATGAATTTAAAAATCTTTGCGATTGAAGGGGGTGGGGAGGGGGTGAGGGGAAGCTGAAAGAATAATCTAGATCGAGAATCCATTGACTGTGGCTCAGATCACCGAAAAGGGCAGAGCCACTCTTTTAAAAAGGTCACGTTCGGAAAGCTTCATAGCGACTTATTTTACCCGTTTCCTTACAAAATGCGCGGTTTAGATTCGTGTGTCTTTGTGTCTATCTTCAACAATTTAATCTTTCTCTCTGTCTTCCTCTCTCTCTCTCTCTCACACACACATACACGCACACGCACACACACACACACACATACAAACACACACACACACAAACTCATACATCAGCTTAATTTATTCATCAGCTCCCGCAACGGGTAGGCTGGGCTTCCGTCAATGTGTCAAATCGCGCTGCCCCGCTCATTAGCAATGCTTTCCCTGCAAACGGCCTTTGTGCAATGTCATCGTTTCTCGCAACGTCAGCGACCTTTCCGTTTCTGCAACAGAGAACACGGAGAACACATTACACACTGAAGGGCATTTCAGCTGTTTATAATGGGCATCCGTTTTTGAAGTTCTCATGAACTTTTAAAAGGTGTCTTGCGTTATTTAGGATCAGGTTTTAGGCACTATAAATATCCGTTTAAGAGGCATGTTATTATAGATGAAAGATACGCTTCAGTCACACACACAAAGGGAAATGTAATAGTAATGATAATCATATTAACACTCACCATGAAGATACAAATTATAGTTATAATAATATCAAAATGATGCAAAAATTATAAGAATAATGATACTGATGATATAAACATTACTGTAACACTTACAGTA
>NC_061826.1:15877661-15882661 GCF_019202785.1 Penaeus chinensis | reverse complement strand
CTCCCTCCCCCCTCCCCCCCCCCCCCTCTCTCTCTCTCTCTCTCTCTCTCTCTCTCTCTCTCTCTCTCTCTCTCTCTCTCTCCCCCTCCTCTCTCTCTCTCTCTCTCTTTCTCTCCCTCCCTCCCCTCCCCCCCCTCTCTCTCACTCTCTCTTTACACGCACACCCACACACATGGTATGGTGTGTGTAGACGCAGGCAATGCTGACAGCGGAAACAGAAAGCGCAGCCGCCGGGCGGTCCTTTCCCTATGTACAAATGACCCTCGGCTTTCTTCTAATCTAGCCATCTGTATTCTCTCGGGTTCCGTTATGTCTGTCTTTATCTCTTTCCGTTTCTCTCCCTCTTCACTATTAATCTTTCTCCTTTTCTTTCTCATTCCCTCCCCTTCCGACCATTTGTCTGCTGATACAGTTAGTCTATTGTCCACCATACGATCTCACATTAACAACAATAGACTATAAAAAAGCTAAAAATAATAACAATAAATAACAACCCTCATTAAAAAGTCAATACCCTTATGAACAACAGCTAGAAAGAATAATAATAAAAAAATCCCAACCCCCAAAAAAGGAAAAAAACAAACTATTTTTTTTCCTCCCCAGGATGTCAGGTCACACGAGCCGGTGCCATGACCGCGTTGCCATCCGTCCCCAACGTCGCCATGAAGCAGCTGATGGTCCTGGCGCTGGCGATGGCTCCGAGTGCCAGGGCACTTGGCATCTGGGCAGGAGGGAGTGACCTGTACTCCCTCGACGACTCGACACGGGAATCGCTGGCGGCCCTTCGCTGCTCCTCGTTTGCAGGTCCCGGCCGTCAGCACTCGCTCCTTATATTCATCTATTCTCTCATTTGTTCATTTATCTTATTTAGTAATATTTGTTTATTTATTCAGTTATTCATGGGTTTATCTATTTATTTATTTATTTATTTAACCATAAATTTATTCATGAATTCATATTATTTATTTCTCTATTTATTTTATAATTGATTTATTTTCTGTTCGGTGTGATTCTCTTTCTTTGCTTGTTATGTGCTGCCCATAGTTACTGTTTTGGTTATGGATATATAGATATATATATAAATACATACACACAAATATATATATATATCTATATATATATATATATACATATATATATATATATGTATACAAAATTTTTTTTGTCATTTAATTAAATTTAATAAACAAATAAATAAACTAATCAATTAAACAATTAAACTATATTTAAGGTGATATCAAAATAAAATAAAATAAGAAGACTGAAATTTATCGATAGACATAAAAAGATAGACATATAGACAGATAGATAGATAGACAGAAAGCATCACTGCAAGTATGCCTTTTGCTTGCATTGCGCCGCCCTCCCTCTTGAATCATTAATTCTTGAACTGGTTTATTTGTAATGCAAATTAATGTTATTGTTCGCTAATTGAGTTGACAGTTAATAATCTTTCCTCTTAAGGGTCCCCTCCGAAAATAAATGACCAAAATTTGATGCGGAAATTATATTAACAGCATCCATCATAATTAATCACTTTAAATATTGTATCTATATCTATCTATCTATCTATCTATCTGTAAATATTTTTTTTCTTTTTTTCTTTTTTTAACATGTTATTTAATGAGATAATAATAATATTATTATTATTATCATATTAACTTGAAACAAACCTGTTATTTTGAATCTCTTATACCAAACAAGGTATTAGACTCTCTCCTCCGATATCTATAGCTGATCAAGACGTGCATCTTGCAGGCTGCCACATGGCTGCGCAGAGCCGGCTGCCCAACGCCTCCTTCAGCCCCGCGCAACATGCAACGTTCCTTGCCGAGAAGGACCTGCTCGTGGTCAGGCTCTCTTGATGCTGTTGTTGTTCTTGTTTTTGTTGTCATGGCTGTCAGTGATTTTGTTATTGGTGTTGTTGTTGTTATCATTGTTGTCATCACTATTTTGTTGTTGTTATCTTTATCTTTGTTATTATCTCTTGCTGTTATCATTATCATTATCGTTATCATTATCATTATCATTCCTGTTATTATTATCATTAGTATCATCCTTAACTTTAGTATTATCATTTTCATTAGTATTATTATCTTTATTATCATTATCGTTATTATCATCATCATCATCACTATTATTATTGCTATCATCATTATCATTATCATTATCTTCATCATTATCACCAGCATCATCATTATCATCCCCCCAACATCTCGTGCAGGGCTGCGACCAGGCCACCGTCAACGTGACCTGCCAACCGAGGACCTTCTTCTGGTACCTGGTGACGCAGCAGGACGGCCTCGCTCTGCAGCCCTTGGAGAAGATAACGCTGGTGTGCGCGGACGGGGAGTGGATGCTGCAGTCGAGCGAGATGACGGAAGGGCCGATGAGCAGCTATTTCCCAGGATGCTCTGAGGGTGGGTTGGGGTTGTGACGTCACGAGAAGGAGTCGTTTTCGGTTGATTTAGACTTTTTAGAAAAAAAATCTTATTATGGGTCTTGTTTAGCTGTTAAATTTATCGAGAGAGAGTTGCGCGTGACGTCATGAGATGAATTTGTACACGTCCTATTTAACTTCTTTTTCTTATCGTGTTCCTTGTTTACTTTTTTTTTTTTTTGCTTTTTTTCGTAAGAGTTGCGCGTGACGTCACAAGTTCGATGTCTAATATTATCATGAACTAATTAATAATCAAATTCTAACAGTATCATGAACTCATTAATTATTAATTTCTAGTAGCATCATGAACAAACGAGTTGTCTGTGGCGTCAGCAAATGGAATCGTTCATAATTTTTATGAATTTATAGGGTTGTATGTGGTATCATTAGAGAAGAATTATATTTCTCTTACTGACTTATTAAAGAGTTTTCAAAATCTGACGTCACTGTTAATTTTACGAATTTAAACACACTTTTATTTTACGCGTTTGTTGTCCTTGTTCTTAATGTTTTTTATTTTTATATATTCATCCAATTGGTTTTCTTTTTTCCTCGACAGTGATCTTATGCTCCCGTACTTTCTCGAAACCAGAAGTGCTGCCGATCCATGAAGAAACCGACGGGGTTGTTGTTTTTGAAACCAACGACATGATTTCTGTGATGGTAAACGCTTCGTAAACTTCAGTACTTTGATATCCAGCCTATCAGTAATTAGAGCATTTGATATTATTATTTCTAAGGAGTCTGTTTTTAGGATTTTTTTTTTTCGAAATGTTGGAAGAGAATGTCTTATCTCTAAACCTGATTCGGGAGGTCAGGCTTTCATTAAAGAAAATATAATTTGGTGATTAACTTGAATGGGTCAGATATAAAGCAAGGTTAATTTTAGTGATATGAAAATACCTACATCTACGCTTTGGCATTTACGCAGAAGAAAATCATATCTTTTCCTCTTCATTTTCTTATTTTCCCCCCCTCTTCCTTCCTTCCTCTCACCACCCCCCTCCTTCCTTCCTCCCTACTTTCTCTCTCTCTCATTTTATCTATGTTGCTACGCCTATCTTCATCTTTAATTTCTTCAGATGAAACAAGGGACACAGTTGCCATGGCGCTGTGGAAATCGAACGCAAATGATCTACCACGAGGCATCGGGGAAGACGGAATACCTGCTGACGTGCGGCTCTGATGGCCTCACCAACAGGCACCTGGACGCCCTCCCTGCTTGCTATTCTGGTCAGTAACACGGGTTATGTTCAACTGATATATCTATCTGTCTATCTGTCTATCTATCTATTTACCTATCTATATACTTATCTATCTAGTTATCTTTATATATCTCTCTCTATTTATCTATCTATCGATCTATATAGATTTCATTAAGTGATTATTTCGTCTAATGCGCTAATTAACTTTAAGGTACAAAGGTTCATTTGTATTGCAGAGCCACCTACGTGCACTTACCCGGTAGAGCCCTCAGACACAGTCATATATAAGACTCAAATCGAAATTGTAACTGAAGGCATTGCTAAGGTTAGTTGTTTATTTCTTCGTTGGTTCTCGTATATAATTGTAGCTGTGGTGATTGCATGTAAAACTTTGAAGTTCTTGGTGTTTGTGCTGAAAATTAACGCTAAAAGTATGTGTTTGCTATACTCAGCTCGTTTAAAAGAAATCCCTATTCTACATAAACTGTACATGGCAATTCTCCCTTTAAGAACCCTGATCGAATATTCTTTTTTCAACGTGACAGGCACACCCAGGACAAAATCTCACCCTCGAGTGTCTGAATACATCTTGGCTCGTGATGCCACTGAACATCACCGCCAGTCTTGTGTTCACGTGTCAAGAAGACAACGGTGGATGGTTCTTCTTGAACGCTTCTTTCCACTTGAAGCTCGAAGGAGACGATGACGATTCTCTCTTCCACTGTCAGCCACCAGGAGGACTACAGACCACTAGTATTTCCTCCAGTGCGAAGACCGATAAAACACTGGGTTCATCGACAGCTCCGACCGTACCCACTACAAGCCTTTTACCAGCAACAACAACAACAACAACACCTGGGACATCTACAACAACAGAACCATCTGCAGAAGCTTCAAAAATAGCACAACTTGGGGTATCTACAATAACAGAACCATCTACAACATCTAAAATACCACCATCTGGAGAGATTTCCACAACAGAACCACCTGGAACATCCTCCACAACAAAACCACCTGCAACATCTTCCACAACAGAACCACCTGCAACAGCGCCACCTACCTCTGAACCCATCGCCCTCCACACACCACCAACGACGGCAAGAGAAACGACCGAAAATCCTACCTCTTTGCTCACCAATGGTATCTTCACCGTGATTCCCGCCGTCCCGGTTAACATCACAGGCAAGAGTAATGCCACAGAACAAAGTACAGAAACAACCTCTACAGCAAAGTCTTTCGTGACGACACCTGGCGAGCCATCTACGACTCGTCCAGGTGACTCGTCCTCTCTGTCAACGACCTCAGATGCAGTCACGTCCCCGGGACTTTCAACTGGTGAGTTTTAATAGAGTTAT